>NW_003303621.1:0-4384 GCF_000142945.1 Phytophthora infestans T30-4
TCATATGAGATGCACCTAGATATTGACCAATCACATTCGGCTATCTTGAATTGAGGAAATCGCATGTAGAGAGATGCACCATTCCTAAGCCAACCAAGTCTTTGCGGCAAAATTTGCGCCGGCAGTCGGTCATTTGCCATGTCACGCACGAAGCCTCGCCCAGTGGGCAGACCTCGTGTCGGTGGTAAGGGACGCCACCAGACCAAACACACGGTCAAGGGCATCACGGTGCAGAAGAAGCTACGGGTACAAGAAGTGCGACTTGCGTCTCGACACCGACTGCCTTGCGGCTGCGTCTTTGGTGGAGGAGTTGCAGCGACTATCGCTAGTAGGATTAAGTACTGACGAAGATCACGATTTTGATAGATGGCTCACCGCAGAGGAGGATGGCAACGTGAGTGCTGACGTAGCCGTCGTGTAAATACACTTTTTGTAAAGGAAAAAAGGTTCCTGCATAATTTGATTGTGTCTTTTGAATATATATTTATCCGGGTTTGATTTGCTATGTGAACATTAGGTGCATCTCTCTACATGCGAAATACGGTACCTACTGTACGCGTGGCATCTTTGGAGGTTTCGTCAATGAAAATGAGCTGCTCCGGGTACTAGTATATTGCACGGAGTTTAGCTTTGTAGTTGGCCGCCTAACGATAAAATAAAACAAAATATTTATGTCAGAAACACTATATCTTAAAAAAAGCTGAACAAACTCACCTCAAGAGGAACACTTTTACGGGCTTAGGACGTTTCTAGACAGTAGCATAGACTGAGCTGGTCAGCTCTAATTTAGAGTTTGTATGTGTGAGTAACACACATTTCCATCCCTAACCGCAATGGTAAACATACTTTTGGCAATCATTTTTGCCAAAATACATTCAAATAACCATATGGGTAGTGCGAACAAAGAGCGTTACAGTGAAACTCGTTCCGTCTACATTTAGTCGGTGGAACAAAAGTTATCGCAAAAGTAGTGAGCGCTTAATTCCTTAACGGGCCCGAGAAGAAATTGTCATATACGCGTTTTGAAAGAGAAAAACAAAATACATATTGAATAGTTGTGTCAGTTTAATACCCGTAGCAATGTTACTATACTAGTTTTACTGAGCGCTGCCAATCTACCTGAGATAAGTTCTGAATTCCAGCATCCAACGCAGGAATATCTCAAACAGGCAACCAGTGGTTGCCAACCACCCTGGAGTCATGCAATACCCTATTGGTGGCGTGATGAACAGTATCAACGTCCTCCGTAATTACCGAGTCCTTCTGTAGCAAATCACTACCTCTTTTTGCAACCGAGATGACATCATGTGAGCGCCACCATCAATATTTATTAATTTGCTAGCCTTTTCGTGGTATAAAGGCGTCTGGTGCGCCATTTGCAAAACTCTGCTCGGTCTTTAAAAACATACGACAAATTGTAATCATCCAGCAGGCTGTAATTAAGAGCTATTCGTCTATCATGTGTATCATCAAATAATTTTTAATGATTCTGAAACAGGGCAATTATTCGGATCGACTTTGGTACTGTACGACAGCTAGCATCGACGAGTTAGTGACGTGGAAGATGGCGAGGGTAGCTAGCAGCGAGTGGCGGCTCGGCGGATACAATGGCGGCGTGGAAGTCGCAACGGGGGGAGAAGGCGTCGCATGGAGAGCTACGGACGGGGTGGGCGTGTTGATTGGTGCGGAGGGTGCGATGGGCGACGGAATGTGGCATCACGAGACCCAGTGAACATCTGCGCGGAGGCACCCACTGGAAGGACGGATGTATTAACGATGGGTTGGTGCGCGGGCAGCGGGAGCTCAGTTCCGAATTTGCCCTACAAAGCACAAGAGATAGGGCGTGACCAAGGACTCAGAACGGTGTACGCGCGTACGCCTCTTGACGACAAAGGAGCGTGGATGAAGAGGATGGAGCCAAGCGTCGGTACGCTTCGGTTGGCCTGGACAAAGAAGAAGTGTCGCGAGTCAAGCGTCGTTGCGCTTGGGCGAGCCCTGGACGAGCAAGGAAGCGTGTCAAGCGTCGGTGCGCTACGACGCGCGGAAGTGCTGAGCGTGTCGGTACTCTACGGCAGTAGATTAAGTAGTGAATATAAATAGGAGCGTACGCTCCGGCGGCATGGTGGCAGCCAATATCGTGCTAAGTGCGGCCGTCAGAATCCTGGCCGACGATCTCAGCGGGCACCAGTGACAGCGGTACGACCCGTCGGCGTGAAGGCGTCCCCAGACTCGTTATATGGTGGCCATACAGGGGCTGCCAGCAGAGATGACATCTGAAAATGTGGAAATCACGGCGGTGGTAGAGGACGAAATGGAAGGTGTCGCATTATTCACGAATCCGCAAGGAGTATGGAACCTTTATTCGGGTACTTGGGATGTGCCTCCTGGCCGCGCTTGGAATGGCAAATTCTGGGCCGAGACCTAGAAAAGTGATGCACGGCGAAACCCGCTCGATAGACGGCAGGATACTAGGAAGTCTGATCGTCGGCAAGCGAGAGGTGGCGGTATAGACGGGTCCGAACTTTAGCCAAAACGACTGAAACTCAAGGCAACTGTGAAACAAGCCGGTGGTCAGTCGCGAACCAGCAGCGCGGCGGGAGGAGGCAGTGACTCTAAGGCGTGCAACCATTGCGGGAAAATTGGCCATCGGTCCAATGTATGCCCAGGCCACGTTGCAAGGGGCTGCCCCGACACTGACACGAAGGCAAGTAGCGACGCGTCTTTGGAAACGCGTAAGGTCGTCACGAAGCCGGTGGAAAACGAATAGCGTGCGCGGTAGCGAGGGTACGACTTCCGCCAAGAGGCCGTTTTCCATGAAAGGAGGCGGGCAAGTGCACGGGTGGAGTGAGAGAGGCGGCATGCAATGGGGCGTCGCTCGCAGCGGCGCGGCCTGATGAGCCGGATGGTATGCCAGGGTGTGAAGTTGACGAAACGGAGGCGGGGCGGCTAGGACCGGTATGAAGAAGATCCCAACAGTATGACAGTGGTGATGGAGTGCATTGCGACGGATGCGGCGGTGACGGATCGGAAACGTGCTGCTCGATATGTCGCTACTGTACGACCTGTTATGGCAGTAGTGCGATTTGCACGTACCGGTGGGTACGACGCACCGAGCAATGAAACTAACGATGACGTACTGGCACTCGAAGAAGACACGCAAATCTTTGGAAGCGCTCGGGGTGACCGTATACGAAGTGCTGAAGAAGTCGCCGCGCCAGGTGTGGAGCAGGACTCGATGACAACAGCGGTAGTCAGAGGCGATAACAGACGACCATTACTGGAAGATACGGCGCAGTGCCGCAACGACCCAAGTGTGACAGAGGCAAGCGCTGCCAGGAAGCTTGTGAAGAATCAGTGCAAGCGGGAAGGAGTGAAACGAGCCCTGGTCTTTCGAAACGAACCAGGGGACGCCCTATGATAAATTAATATCTGGGGAGTGCTTAGTATACTTTAAATAAATATTACGAAAGAGCTAATAAGGCACTATCAATCCACACAATACTAGAGCTTTACGAAGGTTGGAATATGTAGCTTTTAAACATAAACAGGTTTTTAAAATAGATTTTAAAAGCGATTTTTTCGGATTTTCAACCGTGGTGATCATCCTAATCTGTTATTTGCAGCTTTATTTTGAAATAGTAGGAAAGAGTGCAAACATGGCAAATTCTGAAATGTTCGATGTATTGGCAGGGATGTTAGAAGGACGAATCATTTGATCGATGTATTTCTTGCTAATACACTACATATTATGCCCATCATTGAATTCTTTCAATCAATCTTTTCTTTCTTAGTATTACCGGCTCTTGCTACCTGTCATTACCGGCTCGTACCGGTTTGCGGACAGACGGACATACACCTATTAATCCTATGTGAGCTGGGCTATCAGCACTGCCTTGCTTTCCTATCCCAGTATTAATACAAGCGTCTGTTTTAGCATGAAATATCGGTTAAGTGCATTTTTAAGTCTTTATCCGAAGATATCCTGCTTAGCTTTATAATAAAACCTGTTAAACTTGGTGTTTTTTTATACGAAACGAGAGTTTTTCAACGTTTCCCATTTGAAAAATGTAAGAGTTCGGTAACTACAATTAGGGTGCGCCACACCAAGATGGGGTCGAAGTAATTCCTATTAGGCTGTCCGTTCTACGTGACCGTAGTACTACCAAGATTAAATTAGACCTGCGATTTGTATACTGTATACAAATGTTGTTTTATGCTTCGAAATGAGTATTGTGTTTTCCCTTATTTTTGTCGTTCAGACTGCTGTGCAGGTATTTGCATATGTAATTTTTTACGAGCAACAAATACAGCGGCTAGGTCCTAATATTAGTGTTAACTCGGTTTAGAATTTACACTATGGTCAGCCTGATACAGACTCCACCAA
>NW_003303621.1:4484-8525 GCF_000142945.1 Phytophthora infestans T30-4
CTTTCTCCTTTTTATTACAGAGAGCAGGCTTTGCTTGTCATCCCTAGAGACTTTCCGAGCGTCAAGGGCAGTGTAGGGGACGCTCGCCTTGAGTGCCACTGCTGTTCGACGCCGGTTGCCAACGCCTCCGACAACTACTCAACAACAATTAAATAGAGGGGTTAGATTAACAGAAATGTTAAAACAAGGTTTAAATATACCTTTATCTGTTGAAGATCAAATTGTAATTATTTATTTAGGTGTACGAGGTTTCTTAGATAAAATTGCTGTAGATAAAATTTCGATTTTTGAAACTAATTGGTTAAACTTTATTCAAAATAATCATTCTGATATTTTAGAAGAAATTTTAACAAAAAAAGAAATTTCAAAAGAATTAGATAAAAAATTAAATACTTTAGCTATCGATTTTACTAATAATTTTATTACTAAATAAAAAAAAATAATAAAAAAAATATTGTTTAATATTTTTTTTTATTATGCATAATTTTAATTTGATATATTTAATTAAATTAATGTTGTTAATTTTATTTCTAAGTAATATAATAATAAATTACTTAGAAATAAAATTAAATTATTTATTAATACTATAACGTACTAAATATGCTTCAAATTTACCTAAAAATGGTATAATTATGATAAAAAAAAAAAAATAATAAATCATACTTATAATACCAATTTCAGTATAAGGATATTCAACTGGACATTGTCCAATCCAACCTAATATTAAGAAAGCTATAACTAATAACCAATAACAAACTTTAAAAATAGGTCTAAAAGCTGTACTTCTAATTTCAGATGAGTTTGTAAAAGGTATAGTTAATAAAATTATTAATGAACCGAACATTGCAACAACTCCACCAATTTTATTAGGAATAGATCTTAAAATTGCATAAAAAGGTAAGAAATACCATTCAGGAACAATATGTAAAGGTGTTTTCATTGGATTTGCTTCAATATAATTATCTGGATGACCTAAAGTATTTGGATAATAAAAAACAAAAATAAAGAAAACTAAAAATAAAACCATTAAACCGAATAAATCTTTTGTATAAAAATAAGGGTAAAAAGGTATATTTTCAGTTTTTAATGTAATACCTAATGGATTATTAGAACCAACTTCATGTAATAAAATTAAGTGAACTAATACAGCACCTACTATTATAAAAGGAAGAGTAAAATGTAAACTAAAAAAACGATTTAATGTTGGATTATCAACAGCAAAACCTCTCCACAACCAATCAACAATATCTTTACCTATTAAAGGGATTGCAGAAAATAAATTAGTAATAACAGTTGCACCCCAAAAACTCATTTGTCCCCAAGGTAAAACATAACCCATAAAAGCAGTAGCCATCATTAAAAAGATCAGGCTCAAATCTGCAGCGCATTAAAGCAAGCAGTTGGAAGACACACAAAATTATCTGTTTGGGCGCATATGTACAATGCATCCGAGCACGTAAACTTTTAACACTCATTCAATTAAAATATATTTCAGCGCACTCAATTGAAGGTGGACAGGTGAACCATTGGCTGAGGCGCGACGCGGTGATGAGGTCTGCATCTTTCTTTCAGCGGTGGAGTATGCACCGGCTCAATCCAACAATAGCCGCAACACCCACCACCGTAGCCCTGCCGACTTGAGTAATTTGGCGGCCTGAAGATATATATAAGAAAGCTAGAATTGAATACAAAAGCAGTAGCTCGAAACACGCACGTAGCTTCTTCGTGTTTATTTTTGGCTCCTGGGCAATTTGCGCGCGAAGCTAGAATGGCGCATCTACGCTCGAGTTATTTCAGCTGGCGGACAATAGAGCTAGCTGCCACTTGCGCGTAAAACAAATCGTGTTTTATACATACTACAGCTTCTTACCCCTGTTGCTTTGAATCCGTGGTTCACGGTAGAGACTCATCATAGCGAGATTACACGGCTACTAGCAGAGACCCTCCGGTTCGGGCGCCGATGCCCGAGAGACGATGAACGCGCAGGATGCTATCACACTGTAGTCTTCGCGCAGAGCGACAGCGAAGGCCTCGCCTAGCGTAGGCTGAGTCTTCCGTGTCGAGCAAAAACGCCGATATCCACGGTTCATGCCCAAGATGAAAACATGAACGTGCGTCGCCATGTCACCGATTACGTCGTGATGCACGAGATGCGATATCGTGCGTTTTGTTTGTACTCGAGGACATGGACATGTGTCTCTGAGTAAGCGAGGTGAAAGCCAATCATTGGTCCCGCTCGTCTTGGGGCGGCTTAAACGCAATCCACAGGTCGAACTTTATAAAAATTATGGCTGGAAGGAGCTAGCGTCGGCAGCAAGCTTGCCGAGTTTCCGTGCCTTCGCCTTACCTATCAACGTGGAAAGCAGGAAGCGCATACGAGCGAGCTCATATGAAATCTGCCAAGCTTCTATCGCGATGTCTACATCGCAAAACAAACGGCTCAAGCTGAAGTGACCGTCGTCTTCACCGCAGTTGTAATGGGCCCCTCCATTACATAAGATTTCTTTACAAAAGTAGGTACATCAGCACACGACTAGCGTGTGCAGAAATGCTGTCATGCCATTGGCTGATATATGGGGAGCCAGACCCATTATTAGCCAATTGGACTATGACGTGTATTTGAGTGGCCAGGGCTGTGGCCTTGGTCCTAAAATAAAGTCAGAGTTGATTTTTCCTTAAAACCTAAGACTCAGTCGTCCTATTGCGAGCTTCCTCAACACTATAGTGTAAGCAAGTAACGGAGTAAATACCTGGGCCGTTACACCTGGTAGCACTTTGTAGTCCTTCCAACGACCAAGTTCGACATGAGCCAAGACCTCGACCACGCTGCCTTTCTCCATCTCACTCGGATCGAGTGGGAAGCTCTCCACCGCCTTGCGGCGGTGTCCGGAGAAGCCGTCGTCACGTCGCTGCTGCGCTCAGCGACGCCCGACGAGCAGCGCGTTGCGGCACAAGAATTCATGGAACGCGAGCTCGCCGATGCGAATCGGCGAGTGTCAACTCCCTCGCGTATCTCCACGAATGACGTCGTGAAGCTAGAGACGTCCACCTACTCCGGTGCCGGAACAGATCGACTTCCGCTGAATCGCTGGTTTCGAGAGATCGACATCGCCATCGCCTCGAGGTTGATCGAGGCGCCTTCCGCGAAGGTCCATTTCCTCCTCTCGAGGCTGTCTGGGAAAGCCAAGGAATGGGCTCTCGGCAAGTTGGTTGTCGATCCCAACGTCTTCCCCACTCTGGATACCCTCCAGAGTGACCTTCGGCTCGCGTTCGAGCCGCCGCAAGATGAATCCCGAATTCGGGCAGACTTCTTCGCCCTTCGGCAAGGCACGATGACTATGCGCGACTACGTCCAGAAGACACGACACCTCGCGTCGTGCATCGTGTCTAAGCCGATCGATATGGCCTCTCAGGTTCATGTATTCGTGTTCGGTATGCGCGAAGGCATGACGCGCTACTGCCTTACAAGATCGGACCCCTCTACGCTCGAAGAGGCATTCGCCCTCGCCCTACGCGAGGACTACGTGGTTGCGGCGTCATACGCTCACGCGCTACCTGCTTCTGCTCGGGATTCTGCGCCCGAGCCCATGGACATCGACGCTATCGATGCGACGAGCAATCGTCAGCGTTATGCAGCGCGTCAGAGCGGTGCTCGGAACAATCGTTCTCTCACCTGCTTCCGCTGTCGGAAGGTCGGTCATCGCGCGGCGGAGTGCCGCGCGCCAGCTCCAGTGCTTGCGCATGTCGATGCCGAGCCCGTGAGTTCTGACCAGCCAAAAAACGGTCAGGGTCAGTAGGTGCGGGGCGCCCTACTGGCTGGAATGGAGGTCCGGGTCCCCCGGTGGCAACCCAACCTCCTAGCCCTCCTGTGCTGCATGCACACTTTCATGCCACCACCACGCCGAGCGATTCAAGATTGATCATTGTCAGTCTTCATGTCGCCGGTGCCCGGCGACCACTGCGAGCGCTCCTTGATTCAGGAGCGACCAACAACTTCTTCCGCGCGTCGTGCTTGTCGGTACTCCCGTCGGACATCACTGT
>NW_003303621.1:9440-13850 GCF_000142945.1 Phytophthora infestans T30-4
GGTCCACACCGCTGGCATCTAAAGGACCAGTTGCCATTTCCGTCTCCTCCAAAGTTCGTTCACGATACTCCAACACTGCGGCTGTGGCAAATGGATACAGACCATCACCGTCTTCTTTCGACGTTGCGTGTACCTTTGACATGCCGACAAGCTGGTCGCAAACACTCCAGTCTACGAGACCGCCCGCGAATATGAAGATGTATTTCCGGATAAGATCCCAGCTGAGTTGCCAGCTGACCGAGGAATTCGCCACGAGATTGATCTCGTGCCCGGCTCGAAGTATTGTGTGACGCGGCAGTGGCCGCTCCCGCGAGATCAGGTCCAAGCTATCGATGACTTCTTCGAGAGCCGCCGCAAGGCGGGTCATGTGCGTGAGAGCACATCGCCGCACTCCAGTCCGACCTTCTGTGTGAAGAAAGCCACGGGCGGATGGCGCATCGTCCATGCCTTCAACAAGCTAAACGACGCTACCATCCCTGCCCAGACGCCGATTCCGCGGAAGGACATGGTGCTCGACGCAATGTCGGGTAGTGAGGTCTTCAGCGCCATCGACTTGACCGATGGGTTCTACCAAATCCTCATGAGGCTGAGCGATATACCGCTCACAGCGGTAAGAACTCCCAGTGGTATGCTCTGGGAGTGGCTTGTTATGCCGCAAGGGTTGAAGAATGCTCCCGCCACGTTCAATCGCATGGTATCCCATGTGCTGCGCCCGCTCCGCGACTTCGCACCGAGTTATTTCGATGACATCTTCGTACACAGTCGCGCTGAGGGAGGCCTCAGCGCGCTTGAAGTTCACTTGAAGCATCTGAGGCAAGTCTTCCAAGTGATGCGCGAAAACAAGCTGTATGCCAACTTGAAGAAGTGTATATTCTGCGCGCCGGAGATTCCGGTGCTTGGCTGCTTTGTGAGCAAGAAAGGCGTCCGCGCCGACCCCGAGAAAGTGTCGTCGATATGTGCGTGGCCTACGCCACAGAATCCCACTGAACTGCGTCAGTGGCTGGGTCTCGCAAATTATCTCCACACGTACACGAAGAATTACGCCGGATTGATCCAGCCGCTCTCTTCGTTGTTGAAGAAAGATGTGTCGTGGTCGTGGACTTCCGCACATCAAGCCGCCTTCGACTCGGTGAAGAAGAGTCTCGACGAGGCCCCAATCCTCGCGCTCCCGGATGACTCGAGGCCTTTTCACGTCGTCTGCGACGCGAGCGATTTTGCCATCGGCTGTGGGCTGATGCAATTCGATGAAGAAGATCGAGAGCGTGTCGTAAGCTACCATTCTAGGCAGATGAAGCCGGCGGAGCGCAACTACCCTGTTCACGACAAGGAGCTCCTTGCGGTGCGCTACGCTCTGATCTAGTTCAGAGTGTACTTGTTGGGTGAGGATACCTTCGCGGTGTACACCGATCATGCATCGCTGAGGACAGCGATGAAGAGTCCTCATCTCTCCCAGCGGATGGCCCGCTGGCTTTCGTTCTTCTCTGAGTACAACTTCGTTGTCCACTACAAACCCGGCAAGAACAACATTCTCGCCGACGCTTTGTCTCGGCGTCCCGACTACGACCCACGCGGTGCATTGGGTCGACAAGCTTCGCTGGATGAAGACGATGTAGACGAGTGTGCCATGTGCGAGGCGTCAGGCGTCAACCTGACGAGCGTCTCCCCGGTAATGCCACTTCGCGACGAGATCCGAGCTGCTTACGAACATGACTCGACGTGCTCCAGTATCCTGAAGCATCTCCGCTCTCCCAGCGCCGACACACTGGGAGCCCTTTCCCGCTCTGTACGAAACAAAATCCACCGATATCGTCTCGAGGACGAGCTGCTGGCGTACAGCATCGACAACTTCGATGCCCCACGTGTCGTTGTCCCTAACGACCCCGATCTGCGCTCACGGATTATCCATGAGTTTCATGATGCCCCGCTGGGCGCTCATCTCGGTCGCGAGAAGACATTTGCCGCTGTGTCACGCGACTTTTATTGGCCACACCTGTACAAATGGGTGCGTAAGTGGGTGCGCACCTGCGAGACCTGCCAGCGCGTGAAACCTGCCTCGTCTTCGCAGGCTCCCTTGCGTCCTCTACCAGTGGCCACCGAGGCCTGGCGCTCGGTGTCGATGGACTTCATCTTCGGGCTCCCACCCGATGCTAAAGGACGATCAGGTGTCTTGGTATTCGTAGACCGCTTCAGCAAGATGGTTCACCTGATTCCGGTGTCGGATGCGATCACCGCGGCAGATACCGCGGTGCACTTCCTTGATGCCGTCTTCCGTCATCATGGCCTTCCCGAATCTATCGTCTCCGACCGCGACCCGCGCTTCACGTCGGCCTTCTGGTCAAAGCTCTTTGAGCTACTGGGCTCGAAGCTAATGATGTCCACAGCAGCCCATCCGGAAACGGACGGCCAGACGGAGCGCGTAAATCGCGTCCTCGAAGACGTCCTTCGAAGCTACGCGACGTCGTTCTCCAGCTGGAGCTCGTTTCTGCCACTGGCCGAGTTCGCTCTGAACAACGCGGTACACGCGTCGACTGGGCTGACGCCCTTCTTCGTTAACAACGCACGACACCCGCGTGTCCCTGCTCTCCTCGCCGTGGGCCATCCCACAGCGCCGTGTGTCTCCACTCTGGGTGGGGAAGAAGCTGCCGACAAGCCGTCTACTCCATCTGCGATGTCTCCGGCGGCTACACCGGTACTGGGTCAACGTGTATATACACCGGTTGCTAATGATATCTCGAGTGTATCCCCTGTTCCCACGTCGGTCAACGCAGTGACACGCTCCGCATCGAGCTCACTTGCGCCAGCTAACTACGCGCCGAAGCATGCGGCGCGACCAATCGACTCCGCAGTCGTCTCCGACTTCGTACTACAGCGCCAAGCGGTCACCCGCTATGTTCGTGACGCACTGCAGGACGCAGTGGACAAGCAGAAGGAGAACGCTGATAAGGCTGGCCGCAAGAACACAGCCACGTTTACGACAGGCGAACGAGTGCTCCTGTCGACTGAAGGTATCAGAAACTCTGCGGTTACCAACCTCGGCGCGAACAAACTCGCGTCGCGCTTTATTGGGCCGTTTACGGTGATCAAGACCATTGGTGACGCTTACACTCTGGATATTCCTTCGACACTACGGCTACATCCGACGTTCTACGTCGGACGTTTAAAAAAAATACCATCCGTCCGAGATCCCGGACGCTGATTTGTCCTCGAGTGACGCGGCAACTTTCCAGCGAGATGGTCCTCCTCCTTTGATCGACTCTTCGGGCGCTCAGCGTTGGATCGTTGAGCGAATCGTCGACCACGACTTTCGCCAGTGTCATGGTACCCGTGACGGTCACACTGAAGCGTTTCCACAGGGTCGCGCCCTGCGGGACATGGAACAACACTATCGCGTGCGTTGGCTGGGACTCCCCCCAGGTGAAGATACTTGGGAGCCGCGCAGTCGTTTGCGGGAAGACGTTCCCGACATCGTGAACGAATACGAGAAGACACTCACGTTCCGAAGCGTGAGTGAGCCGGGTGCTGATATCCGCGGTGAAGAAGGCGACCAGCCTCCGCGGGTACACGGAGGCACTCGCCATGATGATTAAGAAGAAAACTGGAGTTGACGCCGGGATCGAACCGGTGACCAGCTATACGAGAACTCGGCACTGTACCGCTGAGCCCCTCGGTGAGTAAGCCGAGTGAACAAATGAGTGAGTGAGTGAGTGAGTAAGTGAGTGAGTGAGTGAGTGAGAGCGAGTGAGTGAGTGAGTGCGGCGCGAGTGACGCGAGGTTCCACGACGACGAGTGAAACCCCAGCTCGCAGGTCACCTATATTCCGACGTCGCAGTCGCATGGGTCTACAAGATACTTCTTCGTACGCTGTGCAGTCGCACATCGTCGCTCAGTCAACTGAGCGAAGTGGTTGTCGTCCCCGTATTCGCAGTCTCAAGTACCTCGTGCGCTGTCTTCGTGATCCTCGTGTCTGCTAGAACATCGTGGACGTTCCACGATGAGCGTATCCCCAAGCACAAGAAGTCTCCAGTCGGCGCTCAGTCTTTGCGTCTGTGGTGATCATCGTACCAGCGTTTCCTTGCAAAAACACTTGCTCGTGCTCTTGTCGCGGAGTTTGGTCTCCGTGGGAATCGAACTCACGCGTACTGCGCGTGAGCATGCTCCGTTACCCGCTCGGACACGACGTCGCAGAGAATTTGATGCGCCTCAGGACAATTCCAGAGGTCCAAGCTTCACTCCACCAGAACCTCACCTGGCGCCTCGAAGCCCACGTGTGTCGACACCAGCGCCAGCGACGGTGGCCTCCAAGCTGTTGTCTGAGATGTTCTCGCTCTGCACGCTCGTTGCCGAGCGTGGTGTCTCTTGTTGATACGCCAGTGGCTTGATGTCGTGAGTGTGGCCGATGTCGCCGCTGTG
>NW_003303621.1:13950-15397 GCF_000142945.1 Phytophthora infestans T30-4
CGTGCCCCGTGCGCTGCGGTCGACGTCGCCGCCGTCGTCGGTGTCCCCGTCCGCTGTTGATCCATCGTGCTGTTCGTCGTCTTCTCCGCAAGTCGAGTTATGTCGCTCCTGCGCTTCGCAGGAGATGTCTCCGTCTCTGTTTCGCTCCGCCCGTTAGCCAAGTCCCCGTTCGCCATCCTCACGCAGATTGATTTGTTCTTCGCCCACTGCTTATGTTGCGTAAGTGCAACTTTAAGAGGGGGGGGTAGTGTAATGGGCCCCTCCATTACATAAGTAGGTAGATTTCTTTACAAAAGTAGGTACATCAGCACACGACTAGCGTGTGCTGAAATGCTGTCATGCCATTGGCTGATATATGGGGAGCCAGACCCATTATTAGCCAATTGGACTATGACGTGTATTTGAGTGGCCAGGGCTGTGGCCTTGGTCCTAAAATAAAGTCAGAGCTGATTTTTCCTTAAACCTAAGACTCAGTCGTCCTATTGCGAGCTTCCTCAACACTATAGTGTAAGCAAGTAACGGAGTAAATACCTGGCCCGTTACGGCAGTAAGGCGAGACATCGAGCTTGACGCTTGTTCTTGGGCGACGTGGGAGTCTACACTCGCTGACCAATGTCTGCGCGTTCACGCTCCATGAGCGCCTGGGCGACCAGGCGTTGTTGGGCTTAAGACTCGGCCGTAAGAAAGGTTGGATGACGGCCTCGCCGGACGCGGCGGCGAGGCGGTGTAGCACCTCCCACTGTAAGACGAGAGATTGGGGAAACTGCAGTGCTCCGATCGCAGTGCGACTTGCACAGTATGATAGCGTATTCACTGCCAGAACAAAGTGTCTAAATACAGATATATACATGAACTACATTTATACTTAGTAAACAGAACGAATATCGCGAAGCCACTGGCAAAACAGTCGCGAGCTACGTATATCGATTTGACGCTTTGCACAAATTCGACACGAAACGAAAATTAATTTGAGAGTGGTTGGAACCCCCGCCTGTGGAGACTCTTCAGGATTTGAAAAAATGGACGCTCTACGAACGCTCTTGTCTCAAATCGCTCCGGACCTCCCAGCTATCCGAACGACGTATACGTGTATGCATACGTGTATGCAAACCACTCATTACGCATTCCCCCCCCCGATCGACGGAAGCCAATGAACCCGGCGGAGCGAATGCGACGGTCGGCGCGGAAACGTGTGCCCCCTGAATCGGACAGTGACAGCGATTACAACGTAGATGACGAGAACAGCGTTAGTGACGGAAGCGAGTTCGCGCTAGGCACGACGTCGAGTTCGACGGAGCATTCAGACAAATCAAGCCGCTCGGAAGACCTTTATCCTCAACATTCGACTCCTCCCCTTCCTAGCCGCACCGTCTTCGAGTCGTGGGATGCGTTCGACACGTACATCCGCACATACCAAGCGGAAACGTACCAGGTAAGGTGTATTCGG
>NW_003303621.1:45910-47257 GCF_000142945.1 Phytophthora infestans T30-4
ACGTTCTACGAACCGAGGGTTCGGACGATTGTCCGACGATGAGGGCGACGGGCTGCGGCGCTTGTTTGCACGCCGCGTCACCCGAGGAACCAATCGCCTCGGAGGCCACCTGAGTAGCCTCCTCGAGTGCAGAGCCTTTGCCGCGAGGCTTAGTACTCTTGGCTTGCGCCTTACCGGCAGCAGCCTTGGAGCGTGTCTTAGCACCGCTCTTTGCAGTGCCGCGAGGCATGATAACGGTCGAATTGGAGACCTAGACGAAGAGCGCACTGGTTGCTGCTCGAGGCTCTAACTGTGAAGTGAGCCTCCGCCGCGCTCGCGCGCCCAAGTCGATGGTTTTCGACTTTGAGAATGAGAGTTTGTGACGAACACCTCTTCATTCTGATTGGTCGGTAAGCCGAACCTAAGTGGGGGAGGATGTAACGGGGTACGTAGCCCTAATTGTACCCTGTTTACATGAAGTGTGACACTTCACACTTCAGGAGTATGACATGTCATACTCCGGGATATTGGATACAAGGTACCAAGCTCGTTCAAAGCCAACCATTGGTTAAATGACATTGCATTTCTATAGGTAACTAATAGTTTGTATTAAACCAAACTTACTCTACCTATAAATATACGCAGGTTACAATCTACCTTATTTAGGTCACTTCGCTCTCTTTAATTAAAGAGGGGACCTGTGAACTGCCGTTCACTGAGAGTTTGTATACTCTCGGGAGATAACTTCCTCTAGCGCAAGGTGCTGTGTGACCCCGTCACAGATACCCCCTCTCTCTCCGAGCGACGGGTACACTCAGCCGGTAACCAATTTTACTGGTCAAATTTGACACTTGGTCACACGTAAAAAAAGCGATTGGTCACGTGACCAAAAGTTAGTTGGTCACGTTCAAAAGACTTGCCGTCCTCGCAAACAGCAACGCAGGAGGGACACGCTGACGTTGGAGAGAAGCGTGAACTAGCTGTCAGTAGTGGCGACGATGGAGCGAGTCAGCATCCGCCACACATTACGTTCTACAGGTCTGTGTTTCTCCTTTCTCTCTCTTGAAAGTTTGTCCTAACTGCACCATTTATATATAAAATCGCTCAGGTTAACCGTGGCACTACTTGTGGACCTAAACTACTGGTGCTGATCATTGTAGTCATCTTTGAGGCAACCAGGAATACACTGAGGAAATGCTCCAACAGCGTGCTGTCGGCCTGGTGTTCAAATGACGGTGACAGACGGATTCTACAGCGATTCTTTTTGTATATAGATACATATGCGCTCATGTATCTCCCAGCTGAGCTCAACAACTTCAAATAACTGTTGCTGGGGGCCGTAAATGACGAAATGCGCATGAGGATTCT
>NW_003303621.1:49592-52994 GCF_000142945.1 Phytophthora infestans T30-4
ACTTCCTTAAACATGAGCCTGGATCCGACGAGGATCAATAATAGCATGCTGATTCAAGCTCCACGCGATACAGGGAAACACACACTTGTTTGTTGGTCTTGGGGAAGTTGATTACGTACTTGTTGTCGCGTATTATCTTAGGGATAACAACTTCACTATCACCAAGTGCATGCCCACGGAATACATAGTATATGTAAATCTTAAACCCAGTAATCGCCTTGAGCTTATAGCCCGATTTGGGATAGTTTAGCGTATTACGCAGCTCCATTGACCTTATCTTTGAGATAACTTTCTTAAGGATGTCAGATCGCCTGTTGATACCAACAGGGTCTCAAGTACGTAAGTGGTAGCCAGATTCTGGTGCCAGTACTGGGTAAATTGCCGTCCGTTAGACTTATGAGATCGTACCCAAGAGCAGTGTTTACCTTGAAGGCGTTAGTCTGGGTAGCAAGCACGTTCACGAACTTGTCATAGAACTCAGCAGTCTGGATACCTTCATACAGGTGGGACTCCATGTGCTTGCCGTTGTAAAAACGATACTTGGGATCCTTGTTATAGTCCGGGGAAATGTGCTTCTTCTAGGTCTCGACGGAGATCTTGTACTGCCTCGCAAATAGCTTCTGATTGGTCGGGCGGGAAACGTTGCTAACATAAGCCATCTTACATGTACCATCTTAACGCGGTAGGTACTGCCCCAGCAAATGGCATCAATATTTAATACCTTCGAGCTTGCATTGCCTGTATACTCTTGTCTCTACCATTCCTGTGGAAATGACTTTATAATTTTTGGATCTTGTATCAGGATCGACTTTATATCTTACCCCTATACAACAAATTTCAAAAGCAATTAATTAAAATACTTTGTGTACGATCTGTCGAGCGTTTGCAACCAGCGATAATATTTTGAATCGTGAGACTTGATCCAATTGAATGTCTTATCACTGTACTTGATTTTGCCTCCAAAAACCGTTCTTGGGAGTAAATTAAGTGCCAAATCCTGCCTGGAGGCCTCAGATACGATATCACACTTAAATAGGAAGTGAGTATTGGAGATATCCACTCCCACATAGACGACTCTGGCTTTCGATTTCTGTACTTGCCAAATTCTAGCTTCGTCTCGCTTAAAGAAGTAAGACCGCGGTCTCGACAATCCTTACAATATTTATAGAAACCCCTGTACCGGCGTTGGCAGCCGAGGCACACCTTATAGTGCCCACCAAAAAAGCTTAACACACTCTGAACCAACGAAGTGATGATTCTCATCCTCGTCAATGATAAGGAAGTGTCGCTTGAAAGGGGTGTTGCAATAACACCGCGGGTTAGCATTAGATCGATAGCCAGGGCACGGAAAACTTGCGTTTTACCTAAAGCCATCCATTTACCCTTGTCCTTTGCTGCATCACCCAGACGAGTGATACTGGCTAAGGTCGCCGAGGGCATCCTTCAAAATCGTCAGCGTGGTGGCCAATCAGTGTCTGTCTATATGTGGCTTGACTTTCTATGTGGTAAAAAACATATTTCGAAGTAGCCAAGCTCGGTTTATGTCTTAAGTTCGGCTTCGTTGCTGTTAAGTTCGTCTTTCGGCTTCCGCTTTTTGCGCGTACGAATTTGGTCCCTATTTTTATCGTCGTACCTTTTGTGATAGGTTAGACGAGCTTCGCGTGTGCGCTGGTAGTAGCGCTTCTGCGCTGCTTTGATGCGCTCTTTAGCGGAATATTGGTTGGGTAAATACGTCATATTTATATGCTATACCTTTATATTTGTCAGGATTATTGTGGGAATGTCCATCCGTTTATATCCTAGATCGAGCATGGTCCATAAAACCACGCGTAAAAATGAGATGGGAAACATCGATTTGTTTTATCTATGATCGAATTACCATTTCAGAGCGTCGATTTACAGGATATCGATGTGGATTTGGTGGTTGATCGATCCGAAGCGGTCGATTCTGCCGTGGCTCGGTTTATCAGACTGTTTAGTTAGATTGATTTGTACTTTTCAAGACCTCGATTTAATAAACGACCTCTTTTTATTGTACACCGAGCATCAGGCTATTAATATTAGTGAAAAAAAGAAGAGAAGAATTGAAATGCACAATAAAAATACATTTATAAAGCGTCTCACGCAAAAGTAAGTTTATTTCTATCACCATTGCAGAAAAATTCACGTGGATTCACTTCCACTGGCGCTATACAGACTATAGCTCGTTCTTTGTTTCACCTTCGGTATCAGGGACGGTAATTCGGGGATTAATCCTTGAAATGTGAAGGCATAGGATTGATACTGCTTGTTCTTCATTGAGCCATCAAGTCCACCAATATATTCCACTGGTACTCCATATTTGGTGCATACAAGCGCGCTTCCAGATAGAGTGGGAGCTGACAAAGATGAGAGAATCATTTGGTTTCCACGCCAACCGGTAATTTTAGCTGGAAAGGATGCGTAAGCGTGACCAAAATGTTGGTCTTGAAAGAGCGCCCAGGGAATCCGAAACACGTCAACATTCTTTCGTGTCATACGCCTTAAGGGGACATTTTACATCGGACGAGCTTGTTATCTCGTGGCACAGCAACTTTGAAGATTGCGAAGTCGAACGCAGCCGAACTACACCAGCATGTGTCCTTGTCGAGGCTGAATCGAATGACTTCTTCCGGCTTCGTCGTATCGGGAAGGAGCTGCTCCACCACAACTAGAGGCTTGCCGGATAAAGTTGGTGTTTTCATCGCTGTCGTCCGTGGAGATTTACGACGTGGTTGCATTGCAACATTCGCATCCTTCACATCAGCATCTTTCCTTTTCCTTCCACTTGTTTTCATTGAGGGAAAGAGTCTCAAATACCATTTGATTTCAGACTTGAAGTGACCACTCAAGTGATCAGCGAATGTAGCGTCTGTCCACATGTGCAAGTTCGTCATAAGATACAAGTGCGTCGGCGTTTGATCCACAACCAGCGCCGTTCCTGAGCACACATCTTCCGAAGAAACTCTCACAACTGACTTCCACAGATTCAATTGAACCTTAGGATCCATTGGGCTCCATGCGTCATCGTCTCCCGTAGACCGTGGAACCACCACCAGCACGTGGATTTGGGAAGTTGATGGAGGATCCATTCCAATCAGCACGTCCTCCAACGAATCTTCTCCCTGTAACTCTTTGTCTTCACTCGTGAGCGCTTCGATGAGAGCAGTGCTCTCAGTTCCTTCAAGTGTTCCTTGTCGTGGCCAACCTTTTTAGCTTCTTCAGCGAGACCTCGTTCAATACCAGCTAACGGAAGCCAGTGGAGACGCTCCCACAACGCGAATCCGAGGTCACCTGCTTACCGCCGTCACCCCGAAGGCTCGCCCAGATCATTTTGAGACGGGTCTCAATCGGGGCACGCTTGGAGATGGGGACGCTTGGTGA
>NW_003303621.1:53094-56063 GCF_000142945.1 Phytophthora infestans T30-4
TGCGAATTGTCTGCTCCAAAAACTACCCTTCTAAGTTAGATCTACAGGACACCATCACTAAAAATATTTTCTTGTCGCTCTGGGGCTTGTGCATGTTGTAGCACTGAGGGCAAACATTAAGTTGATTGATTAGCGGCACCTCTCTCCAATACTTCGAAGTACAATTTAATAATGGCTCAAATATTGACAATATAAATGACTGACCACAATCATGTCAGAATGGCATTGAAGTCTAAATTTGACAAACAAGTCGACATGCATGTGGATAGAGAGGGCACCGACAGCGGTATCATCATACTTAACTATATTTAATATGATGGCATCGCTGTCGCGAGCTTCGTTCAAGGGAGGAGTGCTTCAAGAATAATCTTCGTGCAAGCTTCGCTCGTCAGTTTAAAAGCCATCAGAAATTCTATAAGTACTACAGGTGATGCACTACCATACACTACGAAGATATTTTACTGCCCGTATTCTGCCCTGGCATGAGTTTTTACCAGGATAGTTTATCCGGTTAATTCATCAGGTCCGGTTAAACATCCGGGCAACGAAATATTCTTAAACATACTATGTTTTACAGTGAAGCTGGCATTCAACTGAGATTATGCATGAGCTACGTGAAAGTCTTCTCTCAGACCAGGGACGGAACCAGCACTAAATTCTGGGGGGGGCGAAAAAAAACGCGAAAATTTTGGCTTCAACTATCACAGCGCAATCCTTCGCTCTGTCATCCTACTAAACGCGTCAATAATTCCTCCTTTGTCGATGGAATTTATGAGGTCTTGCTCGATGGCGAGAGAAAGCAAATCCGACAGCATATCGTGAGCAAATGTAGTTCTTAGACGTGTTTTTTTCCTCTTTTCATCACTGAAAAAGATTGCTCAGTGCCCGCCGTCGACACGTGTAGAACACACACTAGACATACGAGCCTGTAAAGTGTAGGGAACTGTTCAAGCAGCTACTTAAAGCTTAAGCACTGACGAGGCGCAGGGCAAGTCTGTGATTGAATCTATTTAAAAAGAGCTCTGAAAAAATCTAGGGGGGGGGGGGCGTGCCACCCCCATCTTATATGAAGATCCGCCCCTGTCTCAGACTATTAGCAACTATGTGTTGTCTACATCACTCCACTCGTCGTTACCCTGGTCGCCGTCCCAGTCGATCAAAAAATCATACGTGTCAGCGTACTCGTTAATGTCTTGAGCTAGGTCTTCAGCTGACGCTGCATCACCAGGACTCGCGTCGTCGTCCGATGAAGAATCTTCTTCCCCTCATATTCAACTGACTCTAAAGAGCTGTCGAAGCCACCCCCTCGTCGTATTCGTCCTCAGAATCCGCAGGGAGCCTCGAAATTAGATAAGTCTGGTGCCGAAGGAAGCTGAATGCGCGGAGGGCGCTGCTTTTTACGGCGAAGCCCACGTGTTATACTACTCTGTCTTTGCGCAAATCGAGTCGACATCCTAGCAATAGTCGCTACAAAGTGTCGAAGGTTCGGATGGGGCTTGAAAGCTGCATTCATTTCCCTGTTGAATCTTTATAAGGGGTTATTGGTGCGGACTACAACTGTGTTGGCGATATCAAACACATTCCACTCCGTTATGAAGTATCGCTCAAGCCAAGTCTTCCTGAAGTAAACCCAAAAGCTCCTCCACTGTTGATGTGAATACAAACACCCTATAGCTTCACATCGTCGTTTTATTTCCAATTTGACCCAAGCGAATGCCTTTTCGGTTAATTAACCCTGGGTCAATCACCGTTAGAGCGTCGAGAACACCGAGCTCCATTGCGATTGCAGCTTCTTCTTTCGAGATACGCTCGTTCTTCATGTGTCGACCCAGTGCCTGTTTAAAGTGAAGAAAAAAAACACCCCACTACTTCAGCGTTTGGAAACTGATACTGTACCGAAGAAATCAAACTGAACTTAAAGTCACAAACTATCTCCGCTGGAGTCATCTACCTGCCAGTGCAGCGGTAGATCATTTGAAGAACGGCTTCATACATAGTCTCCGTCTTGAACGTGCATAACACGAAATAGACAGGTGTGAACACGTTGCGCGCAGGATCATCAACCTTGACAATCAAACACTGATGAAATCCTCTTGGCACACATCGAAAAGCCCCGTCGATGAAAAGCGATATACTGTTGCACAGCAGTAGCGCTTTTATTGCGGAGTGTGCCCACCCAATAATTCGGCTAGGCGGCTCTTTCGGATCGGGATGGGCCGTAAGAGGTGGAAGCGAGAAAACAGAATGGCCGAATCTTTGACCTTTGAGCAAGGGGGGACTTCAACGACCCCGTGACTATCACCACAGTATCAATGACGAACGCGTCCGACACGACCAAGAACCTGCTCTTCTGTCAGTCCTTCTAGAAGTTCTTCTCTGTCAGCCCGTAGATATCAGCACATACTTGGTCCCAAATGTCACCGTCTGGCATCCCAGGATTCACCGTAGCTAGTCGATCTGTCATCTTCTTCATGGTGTCCGTTTCATTGGCAAGCCTGCCATTTACCACAACACCTCGGCGACAGCTGTGATCGCACTCTACGTGCCACTCAGCCCTCGGTGTTATCGTAAGCACTGTCTTGCTGCTGCAGCGGTAGGCAATGTTTTGCTGGAGTACCATGACTTGCAATAGCGATAGCCTCTGTAGATCTTGATTGTTTTTGAGCCGCATTTCTCTTAGGTCGAGGTGCTGGTCGAAGTGGTGCAGGTATGGCCACCACCGCGTCTACGGAAAGCTGAACGGAGTCAGCAGGATCAGGCAGCGCTAGTGACTGGTGCTGTAGCAGAATACCGCTTGAGTCATCAGATGCCTTGCGGTGCTCGGCACGTTTTTTTTTGGTGGCACTCGAGCGTTCTGGAGTGTCTTCTTGTCTTGTAAACAGTGCGTGTGTGTGTGTGGGAGGGGGGGGGGGCTGATGTTTTGGTCTTGCTCGGCGTGCAGGATACCTTGAAGTGAGCCTAGAAGCAAC
>NW_003303621.1:56163-60600 GCF_000142945.1 Phytophthora infestans T30-4
AGGCCAAACAACAACTACGTCCGACCTCTGTACTGGGCAATCCGCTTCACGGTCTGGATTGTGAATAAGCGAACCCCAGCGATGATGTACAACAAGCTCAACGTTATCTCGTCAACATGCATTGGCGATAGGAATATCGCATCTACATCAACTACTTGCGGTTCTATGAGTACTTTAAGGGCCCGACGTGCATCCCCCTTTTCGTGCATGGACCAAAGTTCAACACTTAAAAAAACAATGAATTAAACGGACGATAAATTTGATGTATAACATGTATGGACACTAGAAGGACCACAGAGAGGTACTGAAGTAGTAGCTGCCAGCTCATGAAAGCCAAAGCTGTGTCGCATGAAGCCTTCTGCTCGAGATAGTTGGTGATCTCAGCACTAAATACGCGTGTTAGGATCAAGATCAATGCCGCTAGCATGGGTACCAGTATCGTTGATTCTTCACCAGGTCGATATGAAATTAAAGTGCTCCTGTATTTCACACTTAACTAATGAATTCTTCATTGCAAATTGAAATGCTAGTGCTGGAACTGGAGAGGCAAGACTTGAACTGCAAGTTGCTTCATTAAATGAACAAACACAAAAATTGGACCAAAACGTTTGTATTATTAATACATAGTATTCCGATAGGGAATTTGGTTTCAGTCCTGATGCTGCGTAACATGAAAATACACCAGTATGCTAAAAAGTTCTGGTTCAACGAAGGATATATTAGAGAACTTATTACTAGTTTCTCGACTACCGGTGACTCAGGATTATGGAGCAACAATTGTCTGAAAAAGGGTCAAGGCCGATGGTCCATTAATATATTCCAGTGGAACATTGAGAACCTTCGTTACACGTATTCCACTGAAGGGGCATCCATTGATTTTCTTTTTCGCGCTATTCCAACAACTAAAGCTCTCTATTTCTTTTTCAGTGGCAATGTGCCACACGAGCTCGGATAAACGTGTACAGTAGACGGCAATTGGTGTCTGACAGGCTAATTGAGAAGAGATATCTGCATTACTATAATGGCGATAGTAGAAATTAGAATTTTGAGAGCTAAAGAGAGTAAGAGGGAATACCAGGATATTTTTTCTCTGAAATTTATACCACGAGATCTGACAGAGGATCCAAGAACAGCTGGTACATGTATTGTAATTTATCGACAATCTAATTTGTTGCTGAAGCCGGTAGAAATTGGTAATGGAGTCGGTTTCAGCAAATTAACAGTCAAACAAAATTCAAGATGAGAACAGTGGCGTTGCGAATGTGGTTTATTTTTAGTTTATTGTTGCTGTTAGCGGTAAATGCCGAAGTGAGTAGATTAAGGTCAATTAAATCTGTCCCCTAAACTCTACTCTAGCGTTGTCCTCCTTGTTGCCCTCTTGTCAAGCGCTCCTGGCCATTCACCAGATTAACCGGTTTGGAACGGTCCATCCTAGAACGTTCAGCCGGTTAACTGAGCCGTGCAGAGTCGGTGTGCATTAACACTCCCACTCACCGCTTTTGCACGGCGTTCATCTTCGTTAAGGATCGCTACTCATCAGCGTTCCTCTTCTTGATTTCGCTTGCCTCGCGAAGGAGCGCTAGCGACTTCGCTCCAAGCGCCTTTGTCATCATGTCCGCAAGTTGGCGCTTCGTGACGACGTAGTCCACCTTGATCGTAGAGCGTTCCACATTCTCCCGAATGAAGTGATTTCGGATATCCACGTGCTTTGTCCTAACGTGATACCCAGTGTTACTTGCAAGTGCGATAGCACCCTGATTGTCCTCCCAGACCTGCGTCGCTCCCACTTGCTCGTGACCCATGTCCTTGGGAATAGCACGTGTCCACAGTACCTCTTGCGTACACAGACTCAGAGCCATGTACTCTGCTTCCGCTGGGCTGAGTGCAACCGTTCTCTGGTACTTGGACGTGAACACAACCGGAGCGTTCACAATCATGACCATGACACCTGATACGGAACGCCTGTCGTCAATGTTGCTTCCCCAGTCTGCGTCCGTGAACGCCTCTGCGTTGACACCTTGCGGTACACTTTGGTAGACGATACCGTGCTGCCGAGTTGTCTTCAAGTACTGCAGGACCCGTATCGCTGCCTTCCAGCGTTCCAGGATTCTCCAGGAAGCGTGACAGCTGCGTTACAACGTACGCAATGTCCGGTCGAGTGCATGTTGTGATGTACATCAGGCATCCGAGCAAGGAACGGTACGGTCTTGACTGCATTTCACGTCGTTCCTTCTCCGTGGCTGGCGACATCATCTTTGACAGCTTCATGTTTGACGCGCATGGGTTATCCAACATCTTGGCGTTCCGTTGGTTGAAGCGTTCTACAATGTCGTCGATGTACCGAGTTTGCTTGATCATCAGCGCTCCAGCTGCCTTATCATGATCAATCTCCATCTCCAGGATGAACTTTGCCTCGCCAAGCTCTTTCATCTTAAAGGCACTCTTCAGAGCGCCCTTTACTTCGCGAATGGCTTCGCGTGTCTTCGCCGCAATGATCATGTCGTCCACATACAGGCACAAGTACACGAATGATTCCCTGGAACGCTTGACGTAGACACACTGGTCGGCTTCACAAATCTTGAAACCGCTCAGCAGGAACACACGATGGATAGTCTTGTTCCATGCACTTGCAGCTTGTTTCAAACCATATATGGCCTTTAGCAGCTTGCACTTCATGCGTTCAGCATTGTCGAGACCAAGTGGGACGTCCATGTAGACCGAATCCACCAAACCATTGTTTAGGAACGCTGTGTCAGCATCCAGTTGCTCCATAATGTAGTCGCATGCCACACACATAGCGAGTACAACTCGAATCGGGTTCATGTGTGCAATAGGAGAATACGTCTAAAAAATCGATTCCAAACTTCTGCTTGAACCCTTGAGCTACTAGGCGTGCCTTGTAACGGATAACACGACCGTTCTCGTCACGCTTTTTGGTGAACACCCAGCGACATCAAATGGAACGCGTAGCCGTTCCACATGGAACCAACGTCCACGTTCCGTTCTGGGAATGAGAGTGTAACTCAGCCTTCATACCCCAACGCCAATTCAGCTGCTTCATCATGGCGATAGATTCTGCGTACGTGTTCGGCGTATCCGGGACGCCTTCGATGCTGGCCGCGTATGCCAACACTGCCTCTGCGAGTAAACAGTCTTCATCGATCCTAGGACGCTTAGAAGACGGCGGATTATCACTACCTCTTTCAGACTGACGTTCCACATCGTCATCGTAGCCGTTTCCAAGCAAAAACACCGGTTCCCGAGGTCGGGTTGAGCGTTCCGTTGCAGGATGGAAGATTATCCGGTCCTCTTGGAACACAGGCGGTTGTGAGCGGTACGTTGCCAGCTCCAGTCCACTCGAACGGCGTTCCTCCGGTGCGTGTAGCTGTGGTAGCCCGGCGTTCCGTTCCGGTTCAACATCGTCCATCTCAATGTCTTGAGCAGGTTCTTCCGCTTCTCCCATCGGTTCATCTTGAACAGATTGTCGTTCCACTTCTGGAGTTGGAAACACGAAATCGTCATTGTTCCTTGTCACATGGAAGATCGTTCCAGAAGCTGGGCGACGGCTGTCCTAGATACCGCCCACCTCACGCTCATTCAGCTTTACCGATCGTGACACCCTGAACTTGGATGCATCCAGTCGTAGACACGATACCCTTTTACGTTCTCTGCGTATCCGAAGAAACGTGCACTTGAAGCTCTTGGGTTCCAGCTTCGTTCTCTTCACGTCATCCACGTGAGCGTACCCTTGTGATCCAAACACGCGTAGGTGTTCCATCCGTGGCTTCACTTGGAACGCCAACTCATATGGCGTGACATCCGAGTTGGATGTGTTCGTGGAACGGTTGATAAGGTACACTGCAGTACTCACCGCTTCAGCCCACCACTCCGTCGACATAGACTTGTAGTGTAGCATGCTTCGTGCCTTCTCCATGATGGTACGGTTCATGCGTTCCGCAACACCGTTCTGCTGAGGGCTGTATGGAACGCTACGCTGATGCACGATACCGTTCCGTTTGCATAGTTCCAAAACTGTCTTGTTTACGAACTCCGTTCCATTATCGGAACGAAGACATTTTAGACGTTCCCCCTACTGTGTTTCGTACAATGCCTTGAACTCCTTCAGTTTGCTGCCCACCTCGCTCTTGCTCTTCATAAAGTACGCAACGACAAACCTTGAGTAGTCGTCTACGAACGTCAGAACATATTTGGCACCACCCTTTGAGATCGTTCTCATTGGGCCCATTACGTCCGTGTGTACTAGTTCCAAGACACGCGTCGTTCTCGTTAGCGATCGTGACGGGAACGTCGTCACGGTCTGCTTTCCCTTCATACATCCACAACACAAAGTCTCGTTCCAATTTTTCACATGTGGGATACCAATTGTGGAACGTTGAGTCTTCGCCAGCAGCGTCCTTGTTGGGGTGACCCATGCGA
>NW_003303621.1:60700-66070 GCF_000142945.1 Phytophthora infestans T30-4
TCGATGTTAACTAATAATAGAATTTGGAAACAAAGATTAGTTGATATTGGTATTGTTTCTGCTAAGGATGCTTTAAATTTAGGTTTTAGTGGAGTAATGTTACGTGGATCTGGAATTTCATGGGATTTACGTAAAACTCAACCTTACGAAATTTATGATCAATTAGACTTTGATATACCTGTTGGTACAAATGGTGATTGTTATGATCGTTATTTAATTAGAATTGAAGAAATGCGACAATCTATTCGAATTATTTTACAAATACTTAATAAAATTCCTAATGGTCTTCCCCGGGCCTATATGGTAAAGCCGAAGTAAATCGTGAGTGACAAGATGTTGAGCTGCTGGGACGTCTGGCATAAGGAGTACAAGAACGGCAAGGCCATTCCGGAGGTCTTGAGAGGCAGGATCCGCGTACGTGCTCCAAAGACCGCAGGATCGCACGGAAAATCGCCTGCCAAGCGCCGTCGCGTTGATTCCGAGTAGGTTCGGTGTTGGAGAGTTGAATAACACGTGGTTAAATCCAGAAGTGAGACTGTTTATGGTTTGATCAGGCAAGCACTCAAGTCCACTTGCTCACCGCGCTTTGATGACAGGAGGCAGAAACCACACATATTTAGTCCGAAGTGATTTCATTGGCTGGCGTACAGGACGTCATCACCGGATTGCAGGACAAGTGCATTACCTTGACTTACTTTCAGTATAGGTCAGCTAGTTGTCCTGCCTCTATTACTGTTTTCGGATTTTTAGAGATATTCTCGAGGCCAACTGACTGATCGAAGTGCAACATAGACCGTTATTCGTGCTACACACGCAAAACTCCACATCTTTGTCAAGCGCATAGCTCATGAGATGCTGTATATGTACGAGCTAGAGCCACTTATTGCACTGCCGTATATACAGCACTAGTGTCTATAACACTAGCGGGAGTCCAGTACTTTCCCGCACCCTTCCCCTTGATTATACAAAAAAATATATGTTAATACGCTGTATATACAGCATACAATGGTGAAAATCCTTCCGGTTTCAAGGGGTTAACCCCGCAACCTCAACCCGACCGGAGCGCTCCAGGCAGGAACGCTCCAGAAACGGAACGCTCCACTCAAGAACGCTCAAGACCATGACGACTACAAAGCGTGCCGAAGTCCTCCTCGGGAGTGGGAACTACTTCCATTGGGAGTACAATATGCGCATGACGCTAGCCAGAAAGGGCTTGCTTGCGCATATTCAAGTCGGCAAGCCTGAGAACGAGATCACAGAGGCGTGGCTCGTCAACGATGCCAAGGCGCTTGGAATCATCGCCCAGGGTGTGGAACCCCAGCACCAGACCACGATCCGGTCGGCGACGCGTTCCATGGAAGCATGGGAAACGCTCCGCGAGTTCTACAATCGCACCACGCTCCACAACCGCGTGACGATGACGCGTCGACTGCACGAGTTCAAGATGGAGAGCGGATCGTCTATGGCCAAGCATCTGGATGCGTTCGATGAGCTGATTGTCGGTTTGCAGACGCTGGGAGAGCCCATGGACGAGGCACGTCAGCTGGTGGTACTGCTGAGCAGCCTCTCCGCCGAATACGAGCTCATATCGTCTATCGTGGAGAACGCCAAGGGTGTGACGCTCATCGAGGCCAAGGAGAAGCTGTTGAAGGCGTATGAGCGACTCGAGAAGAAGGAAACCACGGAGAAGGCGTTTCAAGTGAATGGGAACGCAGGCAAGTTCCGAAACGGCCGAGGGAACGGTTGAAGGTGGAACGCTCCGAAGCGGAACGTTGGTTTCAAGGGCAAGTGCTTCAACTGTGACCACGTGGGCTACATGAAGCGGGACTGTCCTGTCACGAAGAAGGGTAGCCAAGACGATGCAGTGTTTGCAGTTGGTGGGGAACGCTCGGCCGGGTGGCTGATTGATAGCGGTGCGACGTCGCACATGACCCCTCACCGGATCGACCTGTTTGAGTACAAGTCGCTGGACACTAACATGGAGGTGACGATTGCAGACGGCAAGAAGCTGCACGTCGCAGGAACTGGAACGGTCAAGTTGACTGGTTTGAACGGTAGACGCATCCGTATGGTGGACGTGCTCCACATCCCCGGGCTCGATAGACGCTTATTGTCAGTCGGGAAGCTCGCGGAACGCGGTATGAGTGTGGAGTTCCAGCGTTCCAGTTGTGTAATTTGGGGAAGGAACGCTGCAATAGCGTCCGGGAAGAAAATCGGTAAGGCATTCCTGTTGGACTGTCAGCAGGAGGAGGCCCGTTTCGTGGAATAGTGGGAGCTTTGGCACGCTCGCATGGGTCACCCCAACAAGGACGCACCGCCGAAGACCCAGCGTTCCACGACCGGTATCCCGCCAGCAAAAGGGGGTGCAAGACTCTGTGCGGTGGATGCATGAAGAGAAAGCAGACCGTGACGGCGATCCCGTCACGATCACTGACGAAGACAGCGAGTGTGTTGGAAATAGTATACACGGACGTTATGGGACCAACGAGAACGCTCTCAAAGGGGGGTGCCAAGTACGTGCTGACCTTTGTAGACGTCTACTCAAGGTATGTCGTGACATTCTTCATGAAGCACAAGAGTGAGGTGGGCAGCAAGCTGAAGGAGTTCAAGGCGCTGTATGAAAATCAGTGGGGGGGACGATTGAAGTGCCTGCATTCCGATAATGGAACGGAGTTTGTAAACAAGACGGTATTGGAACTCTGTCAGCGGAATGGCATCGTTCATCAACGCAGCGTTCCATACAGCCCTCAGCAGAACGGTGTTGCAGAACTCATGAACCGTTCCATCATGGAGAAGCCACGAAGCATGCTACACTACAAGTCTATGTCGACGGAGTGGTGGGCTGAAGCTGTGAGTACTGTAGTGTACCTTATCAACCGCTCCACGAACACATCCAACTCGGATGTCACGCCATATGAGTTGGCGTTCCAAGTGAAGCCACGGATGATACACCTACGCGTGTTTCGATCACAAGGGTACGCTCACGTGGATGCCGTGAAGAGAACGAAGTTGGAACCCAAGAGCTTCAGGTGCGCGTTCCTCGGATACGCAGAGAACGTAAAAGGGTATCGTGTCTACGACTTGGATGCATCCAAGGTCAAGCTGTCACGATCGGTAAAGCTGGACGAGCGTGAGGTGGGCGGTATTTATGACACGCCGTCGCCAGCTTCTGGAGCAATCATCCATGTGACAAGGAGCGATGACGATACCGTGGTTCCAGCTCCAGAAGTGGAATGACAGTCTGTTCAAGATGAACCGATGGAAGAAGCGGAAGAACCTGCTCAAGACATTGAGATGGACGATGTTGAGCCGGAACGGAACGCAGAGCTACCACAGCTACCCGCACCGGAGGAGCGCCGGTCGAGTGGACTGGAACTGGCAACGTACCGCTGACAACCTCCTGCGTTCCAAGAGGACCGAATAATCTTCCATACTGCAACAGAACGCTCAACCCGACCTCGGGAACCGGTGTTTCTGCTTGGGAACGGCTACGATGACGATATGGAACGTCAGTCTGAACGAGGTAGTGATGGACCGCCGTCTCCTAAGCGTCCTAGGATCGATGAAAACTGTTAGCTCGCAGAGGCAGTGTTGGCATATGCGGCCAGCATCGGAGGTGTCCCGGATACGCCGAACACGTACGCAGAAGTTATCGTCATGATAAAGCAGCTGAAAGGCGTCGGGCGATGAAGGCTGCGTTACACTCTCATTCCCAGAACGGAACGTAGACGTCGGTTCCATGTGGAATGCCTACGCGTTTTATTGGATGTCGCTGGGTGTTCACCAAGAAGCGTGACGAGAACGGTCGTGTTATCCGTTACAAGGCACGCCTAGTAGCTCAAGGGTTCAAGCAGAAGTTTGGAATCGATTTTGTTTAGACGTATTCTCCTGTTGCAAACATGAACTCGATTCGAGTTGTACTCGCTGTGTGTGTGGCATGCGACTACATTATGGAGCAACTGGATGCTGACACAGCGTTCCTAAACAGTGGTTTGGTGAATAGGTCTACATGGACGTTCCACTTGGTCTCGAGAGCGCTGAAGGCATGAAGTGCAAGCTGCTAAAAGCCATATATGGTTTGAAGCAAGCTGCAAGTGCATGGAACAAGACTATCCATCGTGTGGTCCTTCGGAACGGTTTCAAGAGTTGTGGAGCCGACCAGTGTGGCTACGTCAAGCGTTTCGGGGACGCATTCGTGTACGTGTGCTTGTATGTAGACGACATGATCATTGCGGCGAAGACACGCGAAGAGATTCGCGAAGTAAAGGACGCTCTGAAGAGTGCCTTCAAGATGAAAGAGCTTGGCGAGGCAAAGTTCATCCTGGGGAAGGAGATTGATCATGATAAGGCAGCTGAAACGCTGATGATCAAGCAAACTCGGTACATTGACGACATTGTAGAACGCTTCAACCAACGAAACGCCAAGATGTTGGATAACCCATGCGCGTCCAACATGAAGCTGTCGAAGATGATGTCGCCAGCCACGGAGAAGGAACGACGTGAAATGCAGTCAAGACCGTACCGTTCCTTGATCGGATGCCTGATGTACATCACAACATGCACTCGACCGGACATTGCGTACGTTGTAACGCAGTTGTCACGCTTCCTGGAAAATCCTGGAACGCAACACTGGAAGGCAGCGATACGGGTCTTGCAGTACTTGAAGACAACTCGGCAGCACGGTATCGTCTACCAAAGTGGAACGCAAGGTGTCAAGGCAGAGGCGTTCACGACTGGGGAAGCAACATTGACGACAGGCGTTCCGTATCAGGTGCCATGGTCATGATTGGGAATGCTCCGGTTGTGTTCAAGTCCAAGTACCAGAGAACGGTTGCACTCAGTTCAGCGGAAGCAGAGTACATGGCTCTGAGTCTGTGTACGCAAGAGGTACTATGGACACGTGCTATTCTCAAGGACATGGGTCACGAGCAAGTGGGAGCGACGCAGGTCTGGGAGGACAATCAAGGTGCTATCGCACTTGCAAGTAACGCTGGATATCACGCTAGGACCAAGCACGTGGATATCCGACATCACTTCATTCGGGAGAATGTGGAACGCTCTACGATCAAGGTGGACTACGTCGACACGAAGCGCCAACTTGCGGACATGCTGACGAAGCCGCTTGGAACGAAGTCGCTAGCGTTCCTTCGCGAGGCAAGCGGGATCAAGAAGAAGAACGCCGCTGAGTAGCGATATTTAACGAAGACGAACGTCGTGCAGTAGCGGTGAGTGGGAGTTAATTCACACCGACTCTGCACGGTTCAGTTAGCCGGCTGAACGTTCCAGGATGGACCGGTCCCAAACCGGTTAATCTGGTGGAAGGCCAGGAGCACTAAAGTTTAGAGGACAGATTTAATTGACTTTAATCTG
>NW_003303621.1:66170-80106 GCF_000142945.1 Phytophthora infestans T30-4
GACTTGAATATGCGCAAGCGAGCCTTTTTGGTAGCGTCATGCGCATATTGTAATCCCAAGGGAAGAGTTTCCCCTCCCCGAGAAGGCTTTCGGACCGTTTGGAAGTTGCCATGGCCTTGAGCGTTCTTGCGTGAGCGTTCCGGCCGAGTTGAGGTTGCGGTTGTTAACTTGTGGTGGTGGTTAACGGAAATTGCCGAAGTGAGTAGATTAAAGTCAATTAAATCTGTCCTCTAACCTTCAGTGCTCCTGCCATCCACAGATTAACTGGTTTGGGACCCGGTCCATCCTGGAACGTTCAGCCGGTTAATTGAACCGTGCTGAGTCGGTGTGAATTAACAGTAACGAAGGTTCTCAATGTTCCACTGGAATATATTAATGGACCATCGGCCTTGACCCTTTTTCAGACAATTGTTGCTCCAAAATCTTGAGTCACCGGTAGTCGAGAAACTAGTAATAAGTTCTCCAATATATCCTTCGTTGAACCAGAACTTTTTAGCATACTGGTGTATTTTCATGTTACACAGCATCAGGACTGAAACCAAATTCCCTATCGGAATACTAAGTATTAATAATACAAACGTTTTGGTCCAATTTGATTGCTTGTTCATTCAATGAAGCAACTTGCAGTTCAAGCCTCTCCAGTCCCAACACTAGCATTTCAATTTGCACTGAAGAACTCATTAGTTAAGTGTGAAATACAGGAGCACTTTAATTTCATATCGACCTGGTGAAGAATCAACGATACTGATACCTATGCTAGCGGCATTGATCTTGATCCTAACACGCGTATTTAGTGCTGAGATCACCAACTATCTCGAGCAGAAGGCTTCATGCGACACAGCTTTGGCTTTCATGAGCTGGCAGCTACTACTTCAGTACCTCTCTGTGGTCCTTCTAGTGTTCATACATGTTATACATCAAATTTATCGTCTGTTTAATTCCTTGTTTTTTAAAGTGTTGAACTTGGTTCCATGCACGAAAAGGGAGTTGTAAGATGCGATAGTTCCTATCGCCAATGCGTGTTGACGAGATAACGTTGAGCTTGTTGTACATCATCGCTGGGGTTCGCTTATCCACTATCCAGACCGTAAAAAGGATTGTCCAGTACAGAGGTCGGACGTAGTTGTCGTGTTTGGCCTTCGATATTCGGTTGATTTTTTAGTAATGTGGCCCACCATTCCTTCTCGCGTCCATTACAATGCATGAGCAATTAAACCGATACAGCACAGATGCTAGACGCCACATCTTGCAGCTCTACACCGTACTGATATTAATATCGCTAGCACGACGCAAACCGATGTATAGAAACAACAGTGAGTGTTACTTTGCGCGGCTAGCACGAGAGACCGATGGAACAAAAGCGAAATTTGAGTGAATGTTCCTCACGTCTTTTTTCACGACATTTTTACAGTGGACAGCGCTTTGAAGATACCAGTTTTGGTCGGTAAGCCAATCACGTCGCGGTACGCAAAAAGCTACCTTTCTGCAAGAAATCTTTCATAAACCGTGCATCCTTTATAGACTGGAGGGTCGTATCCTGGGAGAACTAATCTTTCAAAATCACACTTCAGGTATGCTGTTGGTCGGTTTAACCTAACGTTTGTATGGTGACCCTTCAAACAGGAAATATATGGGGTAAAGGATAGGGACTAATCAGTTTGCATTAAAACAGTGTCCTAGTTCAAGCGCCTTTTCTACAATACTGTGAACAAACCGACGGTTTCAAATGGACAGGAGTATCTTGTGCGAGATTTTACGATTTTGACTTGAAAGGTACTTTTGCAGAAAAGCCGTAAATTCCGGTATCGAGACTTAAGTAATTCTCGCACTTAATCGGAGCTGTGACATCATTTCGAGGGCCCTATAATGGAGATAATATTTTTGGGCGACCACAACTTCTTCACTTTTAAGAATTCCGTAGCTTATAAGCGCTCAAGATATAGAGGAGACGCCCCGCTTTCGTTTAGAGTGCATAAATCGATTTTCGTACTTAGGTTCGAAAGTATCATTTTGTTTGACTGTTAATTTGCTGAAACCGACTCCATTACCAATTTCTACCGGCTTCAGCAACAAATTAGATTGCCCCAGCCTTTCTAGCTACTCCAGTCAATTTTTTTTTAATTTTTCGAAGTTTTCTTGTATCTGTTTCTAAGTTTCTTAGAATTTGTAAACCGTATTTGTTCTTTAATATTTGAAGTCGATAAATTACAATACATGTACCAGCTGTTCTTGGATCCTCTGTCAAATCTCGTGGTATAAATTTCAGAAGAAAAAGTATCCTGGTATTCCCTCTTACTCTCTTTAGCTCTCAAAATTCTAATTTCTGGGGGATAGTTACTATCGCCATTATAGTAATGCAGATATCTCTTCTCAATTAGCCTGTCAGACACCAATTGCCGTCTACTGTACACGTTTATCCGAGCTCGTGTGGCACATTGCCACTGAAAAAGAAATAGAGAGCTTTAGTTGTTGGAATAGCGCGAAAAAGAAAATCAATGGATGCCCCTTCAGTGGAATACGTGTAACGAAGGTTCTCAATGTTCCACTGGAATATATATATATATATATATATATATATATATATATTAATGGACCATCGGCCTTGACCCTTTTTCAGACAATTGTTGCTCCATAATCTTGAGTCACCGGTAGTCGAGAAACTAGTAATAAGTTCTCTAATATATCCTTCGTTGAACCAGAACTTTTTAGCATACTGGTGTATTTTCATGTTACACAGCATCAGGACTGAAACCAAATTCCCTATCGGAATACTAAGTATTAATAATACAAACGTTTTGGTCCAATATGTTTGTTTGTTCATTTAATGAAGCAACTTGCAGTTCAAGTCTTGCCTCTCCAGTCCCAACACTAGCATTTCAATTTGCACTGAAGAACTCATTAGTTAAGTGTGAAATACAGGAGCACTTTAATTTCATATCGACCTGGTGAACAATCAACGATACTGATACCTATGCTAGCAGCATTGATCTTGATCCTAACACGCGTATTTAGTGCTGAGATCACCAACGATCTCGAGCAGAAGGCTTCATGCGACACAGCTTTGGCTTTCATGAGCTGGCAGCTACTACTTCAGTACCTCTCTGTGGTCCTTCTAGTGTTCATACATGTTATACATCAAATTTATCGTCCGTTTAATTCCTTGTTTTTTTAAGTGTTGAACTTGGGTCCATGCACGAAAAGGGAGTTGTACGTCGGGCCCTTAAAGTACTCATAGAACCGCAAGTAGTTGATGTAGATGCGATAGTTCCTATCGCCAATGCGTGTTGACGAGATAACGTTGAGCTTGTTGTACATCATCGCTGGGGTTCGCTTATTCACAATCCAGACCGTGAAACGGATTGTCCAGTACAGAGGTCGGACGTAGTTGTCGTGTTTGGCCTTCGATATTCGGTTGATTTTTTAGTAATGTGGCCCACCATTCCTTCTCGCGCCCATTACCTCTTCCATGCGTATAGATTGTGTCATCTTTTGTCACCAGTCTTTTGATCGCTATCCGCACGCTCGCGAGTATAATTTCCCTCTCTTCGTCAGTGGCTGAGGTCTTGTGCGCTTCAGCAGTGGTAGAATCGTCTATACAATGTATAGACTTCTACGAAGCGATTCTAACGTGTCATGTGTCAATGGCCATGGCTGCCATGAGGGCACTGTCATGGTGGCCAGCTGGGAATAAAGGTACAGCGTCGATCGAGGCATCGTCGGCAAAGCTCGTCTGCTCTGTAGCGGTATCCGCAATGGCCGAGGTGTATCGCAGATCGTTAGGACGAGTAGTGTAATAACAAGAGGTCTACGTATATAGTCTGCGAGACACATCTCTGATGCCATTAGAGCTCGCGTATTACTGTACATGTAGTAGCTGCGAGTAGTGAGAGCCGGCACATTACACCGGCAGTTTTTTTTCAAAGCCTTTTTTCACAAGGAGAGTAGGTTTAACCGCGCCAGGTCAACGAGCCGACCGCTTGGCCAATCGAGAGCGTGGGGACGCGCTCAATGCCATTGAGTGTGTCCTCACGCTCTCGACTGGTTATTGAGTCAATGCGTCTCAAGTAGGTTTCAAGTCCTCTAAACGGATGGCAACCTCTCGACCCGCTGAGCGAGAGGACGCATCCGATGCAGATTTCAAGTTCTCGCTATTCGAATCGCATGGGATAGGTCTTTTTTGTGGCACCGCCTTCGTTTCCCGCTTAGGCCTTTTCTCTCATTCGAGAATCTGGAAAGATGGTTATAGTGTGGACCACATCCCACGTCCTTTCTCTGCTATTCATCAGAAAAGTGTATGCTTCGAGGCATAAGTGTTCGGTCGTGTCAAATTATGTCTACCGTTCTCCGAAAAATGTCTAGTGCGGGTTGGAAAAATGGTGCGAGAGCTCTCGCACCAGACTCGAATCTGCCGCCTTAAGGAAAGATGGTGAATTTTTTCTGTGCTGTGGTGGGTGTGGCGGAAAGCGTGTTCTCGGTGCGAGTGGACGAGAGCGACTCGGTGGATGACTTGAAGGAGGCGATCAAGGCGAAGAAGAAAAACGACTTGAAGGACGTTGATGCATACAAGTTGAAGCTCTTCCTGGCCAAGACAGCGGACGGCAAGTGGCTCTCTTCTCGCTTGGAAGACGTAACGAAGCTGAAGAAGGGCGAAAAGACTGCTCTCATCGAAGCGCTCACGAATGAACACAAAGAGTTACAGGGAGAAGATTCGTTGGAGGACGTGCTGATTGGAATGGATCCTCCATCAACTTCCCAAATCCACGTGCTGGTGGTGGTTCCACGGTCTCGGGAGACGATGACGCATGGAGCCCAATGGATCCTAAGGTTCAATTGAATTTGTGGAAGTCAGTTGTGAGAGTTTCTTCGGAAGATGTGTGCTCAGGAACGGCGCTGGTTGTGGATCAAACGCCGACGCACTTCTACCTTATGACGAACTTGCACATGTGGACAGACGCTACATTCGCTGATCACTTGAGTGGTCACTTCAAGTCTGAAATCAAATGGTATTTGAGACTCTTTCCCTCAATGAAAACAAGTGGAAGGAAAAGGAAAGATGCTGATGTGAAGGATGCCAATGTTGCAATGCAACCACGTCGTAAATCTCCACAGACGACAGCGATAAAAACACCAACTTTATCCGGCAAGCCTCTAGTTGTGGTGGAGCAGCTCCTTCCCGATACGACGAAGCCGGAAGAAGTCATTCGATTCAGCCTCGACAAGGACACATGCTGGAGTAGTTCGGCTGCGTTCGACTTCGCAATCTTCAAAGTTGCTGTGCCACGAGATAACAAGCTCGTCCGATGTAAAATGACCCTTAAGGCGTATGACACGAAGAATGTTGACGTGTTCGGATTCCCTGGCGCTCTTCAAGACCAACATTTTGGTCACGCTTACGCATCCTTTCCAGCTAAAATCACCGGTTGGCGTGGAAACTAAATGATTCTCTCATCTTCGTCAGCTCCTGGTCTATCTGGAAGCGCACTTGTATGCACCAAATATGGAGTACCAGTGGGATATATTGGTGGACTTGATGGCTCAATGAAGAACAAGCAGTATCAATCCTATGCCTTCACATTTCAAGGATTAATCCCCGAATTACCGTCTTCGTTGCCGCCTGATACCGAAGGTGAAACAAAGAATGAGCTATAGTCTGTATAGCGCCAGTGGAAGTGAATCCACGTGAAATTTTCTGCAATGGTGGTAGAAATAAACTTACTTTTGCGTGAGACGCTTTATAAATGTATTTTTATTGTGTATTTCAATTCTTTTCTTCTTTTTTTCACTAATATTAATAGCCTGATACAATAAAAAGAGGTCGGTTTATTAAATCGAGGTCTATAAAAAGTACAAATCGATCTAACTAAACAGTCTGATAAATCGAGCCACGGCAGAATCGACCGCTTCGGATCGATTCCACATCCATATCCTGTAAATCGACGCTCTGAAATGGTAATTCGATCATAGCCTGCCTCTTCCCATCTCATTTTTACGCGTGGTTTTATGGACCATACTCGATCTAGGATATAAAACGGATGGACATTCCCACAATAATCCTGACAAATATAAAGGTATAGCATATAAATATGACGTATTTACCCTTTCGCTAAAGAGCATCAAAGCAGCGCACCACGCGAAGCTCGTCTAACCTATCACAAAAGGTACGACGATAGAAATAGGGACCAAATTCGTACGCGCAAAAAGCGGAAGCCGAAAGACGAACTTAACAGCAACGAAGCCGAACTTAAGACATTAACGGAACTTGGCTAATTAATTACTTCAAAGTATTTTTTTTACCACATAGAAAGTCAAGCCACATATAGACAGACACTGATTGACCACCACGCTGACGATTTTGAAGGATGCTCTCGGCGACCTTAGCCCGTCTGGGTGATGCGGCAAAGGACAAGGGTAAATGGATGGCTTTAGGTAAAACGCAAGTTTTCCGTGCCGCTGGCTATCGAACCCGCGGTGTTATTGCAACACCCCTTTCAAGCGACACTTCCTTATCATTGACGAGGATGAGAATCATCACTTCGTTGGTTCAGAGTGTGCTAAGCTTTTTGGTGGGCACTATAAGGTGTGCCTCGGCTGCCAACGCCGGTACAGGGGTTTCTACAAATATTGTAAGGATTGTCGAGACCGCGGTCTTACTTCTTTAAGCGAGACGAAGCTAGAATTTGGCAAGTACAGAAATCGAAAGCCAGAGTCGTTAGTGGGAGTGGATGACTCCTATACCCACTTCCTATTTAAGTGTGATATCGTATCTGAGGCCTCCAGGCAGGATTTGGCACTTAATTTACTCCCAAGAACGGTTATTGGAATCAAAATCAAGTACATTGATAAGACGTTCAATTGGATCAAGTCTCACGATTCAAAATATTATCGCTGGTTTTGCAAACGCTCGACAGATCGTACACAAAGTATTTTAATTAATTAATTTTGAAATTTGTTGTATAGGGGTTAGATATAAAGTCGATCCTGATACAAGATCCAAAAATTATAAAGTCATTTCCACAGGAATGGTAGAGACAAGAGTATACAGGCAATGCGAGCTCGAAGGTATTAAATATTGATGCCATTTGCTGGGGTAGTACCTTACCGCGTTAAGGTGCGTGGTAGAACTGGGTTAGCAACGTTTCCCGTCCGACCAATCAGAAGCTATTTGCGAGGCAGTACAAGATCTCCGTCGAGACCTAGAAGAAGCACATTTCCCCGGACTATAACAAGGATCCCAAGTATCGTTTTTACAACGGCAAGCACATGGAGTCCCATCTGTATGAAGGTATCCAGACTGCTGAGTTCTATGACAAGCTCGAGAACGTGCTTGCTACCCAGACTAACGCCTTCAAGGTAAACATTGCTCTTGGGTACGATCTCATAAGTCTAACGGATGGCAATTTTACCCAGTACTGGCACCCGAATTTGGCTACCACTTACGTATTTGAGACCCCTGTTGGTATCAACAGGCGATCTGACATCCTTAAGAAAATTATCTCAAAGATAAGGTCAATGGAGCTGGCTAATACGCTAAACTATCCCAAATCGGGCTATAAGCTGAAGGCGATTACTGGGTTTAAGATTTACATATACTTCCGTGGGCATGCACTTGGTGATAGTGAAGTTGTTATCCCTAAAAATATACGCGACAACAAGTACGTAATCAACTTCCCCAAGACCAACAAACAAGTGTGTGTTTCCCTGTATCGCGTGGAACTTGAATCAGCATGCTAATAATGATCCTCGTCGGATCCAGGCTCATGTTAAGGAAGTTTTTAAGAGATACTGCTCATAAGGGTATCAGCTTTACGCTTAGCCTGCTCCGTGGCTTCAAACCGATTGATCTCCTTCAGCTCGTTGAACTTGAGGAGTGCTTTCATTTAGCTATTAGCGTCTACTCTATGGATGTAAAGCTGAGTGTACCCGTCGCTCGGAGAAAGAGGGGGTATCTATGGATATCCTTTCCCATGAGAGCCATGCATTGCACATAAAGAACATTGATCAGCTCCAGTCTAAGTATCAATGCTCAAAGTGTGAGATGATTTTCGTTAGCTCTGCTACGGCAAAGTGTCAGTTTAGTAGCCTCGATTGAGTGATTTTACTAAATCTGCGATAACTCGCCATCTAATATTCCAATTGACACATATGAGGTAGCGTTGAAATGAGGAGTAACAGGCCGATTTTTGAGATTTTTAACAAATAAATAACAGGTAAAACGTTTTTTATAAAGCTATCTTTCCTGTGACGGGGTCACACAGCACCTTGCGCTAGAGGAAGTTATCTTCCGAGAGTATACAAACTCTCAGTGAACGGCAGGTCACAGGTCCCCTCTTTATTTAAAGAGAGCGAAGTGACCTAAATAAGGTAGATTGTAAACTGAGTATATTTAAAGGTAGGTTAAGTTTGGGTTTATTACAAACTATAAGTTACCTATAGAAATGCACTGTCGTTTGACCAATGGTTGGTTTTGAACGACCTTGGCCTTGGTACCTTGTATTAAATATCCCGGAGTATGACGTGTCATACACCTGAAGTGTGAAGTGTCACACTTCATGTAACCAGGGCACACTTAGGGCTACGTGCCCCGTTACATCCTCCCCCACTTAGTTTCTGTTTACCGACCAATCAGAATGAAGAGGTGTTCAAAGTCGAAAACTATTGACTTGGCCGCGCGAGCGCGGCGGAGGCTCACTTCACAGTTGGAGCCTCGAGCAGCAACCTGTGCGCTCTTCGTCTAGGTCTCCTATTCGACCGTTACCATGCCTCGTGGCTGCAGAGAGCGGTGCTAAGACACGCTCCAAGACTGCGGCCGGTAAGGCGCAAGCCAAGAGCACTAAGCCTCACGGCAAAGGCTCGCACTCAAGAAGGCTACTCAGGTGGCCTCCGAGGCGATCGGTTCCTCGGGTGACGCGGCTGTGGCCAAGCGAACAAGCAAGCGCCGCAGTCCGTCGCCCTCGGCCTCGGACAATCGTCCGAAACCTCGGTTCGTGGAACGTGAGTTCAACTCTGGCCGTGAGGACGATGCCGAGTTCGAGAGCACGCACGATGCTCCTGTGGGCTCTGTGGGAGGGCATAGCCCAGTGCCCAGTGAGCACAAGGATGACAGCGTGCAGTCGCTCGCTAGTGATCAAGGTGATCACAGTCCCAGACCGTCTGTGCGCTCTGAGAGTCCGGCGGTCAAGGCTAAGTGCTCTTCCAAAGCCGGTGGCGATGAGGAAGAGAATTCTCGCATACGTCTCTCGCTTGCCGAGGGTCTTGCGCGTGCTAAGGCCTCTAAAGCCGAAGGCGCCGAGCCCTCAAAGAAGCGTACAGCTTCTAAGTCTCCACTCCTATCAGAGTATCTTCGACTCCTCGGAAGAAGAGGAGGAGAAGGAGGAAGAAGAAGAAGAGGAGGGTGCTATCGCTGAGCCCGGGGAGGTCTCGAATGACCTCGACCAGCAGCAGGAGGAGTTCCAAGCTGCCCAGCGTGTGTGGGGGGGTTCGGTGGTGGCACCCGTCAGCCAGGGAGCTGCCATCAACTCAAGAGGGTATTGGCCTCCCGAGGAGAGCTTTGGGGCTGACCTCTTCTTAGAGCTTCTCGTCGCTCCTCGTGGCCTTGTGGGCGACCACACTTCTAGGGGCATCTACGAACGTGCCCTTGTGTAGAAAGAACAGCTGTTCGTTGACAACATGGAGGCTGCTCGGTGTGTGCTTCTCGCGCCACACCGCATCCCTCTCAAGGACTTCACGACTTGTCGTAAGAAGCCCGAGACCCGGGGTGGTATCTATCCTCTTTGGGGATACCCCTGGGTTATGCCCGAGAACTGTCCCACGTGGAGTACTTGTGAGGACATGTTATGGGCATGGGTGTCGACTCTTAAGTACTCACCCACGGAGTTACGGGAACTCCATGAAGATCAGCTGCTGTCCCGCATCCTGGACCAGCGTGATCTTCGTGTGAGGTTTGCCCACTTGGTCAACAAGCGCATGCTGCCAAGGGACATCCTGAAGCGCGCGGCTTCTAGCGCTCACAATGCGCACGGGTACGGAATGTATTCATCGTCCGTACCCCGTTCGGGCAAGAAGCCCCGGACTACTTATGAAGCTGCCGCCGCTTCTGTTCCCAGATTGCGACAGCCTTCGGGCAGTCAATCGGGAGCCGTTCAATCGGGCTCCCCCGAGTTCTCGGAGTGGGCATAACCCCTCCACTTCACGAGGAGCTGTTCGCTTACCGCGACGCCGTTGCTCCTTGAAGGATCCCCTCCACGTGAAAGTGAACCTCTTCAATCCGGGTCAAGCAGGGGTTGGAAGTGCCCTCGTACGAGTACCAGTACTCGGCGCCTCCCGAAAGCCACTCTCGTCCGAGTGCTCCGACTGCGGGTCCGACACAGGGCCCTGAGGTTGACCGCCTCCGTCAACGTGTCCTCGCGCTTGAGATTGCACTTGGTCTTGGGACCGGCGGTGATGCGGCCGCCCAGGCCGGGAATCAGGGCGAGCTCGCTCGTCTTGCAGGCCGCTTGGACCTGTTGGGGCGTGAGGTCGCGAGCCTGCACCTGCGAGTGGATCGCCGGGTCTCTTCGTCCGATCTGGACGAGGCCTTTCGGATGATTCGACGGATCGAGGCTTTGTTGCCACGTCCGGAGCCGCCTGCCGCACACTCCCAGACGTACGCGTATGGTGCGTACCCGGCGTACTCAGCGTACTCGGCGTATGGCGCCGGGGTCCGTTCGTATGGAGCCCTCCGGCGTACGGTCTTGACCGCAGCCTTGCCGTCCCGACCGAGGCTTGGGTGCCTTCTCCGACGCCCTCATCAACGACTGTGACCGGCCCTTGCTTCGAGGAGCTGGGTCAAGGGGGTCTGCGAGTCAGCAACCCCCTGCGGGTCAAAGTACCGCTTAAGACGTCCAACATAGAACGTCGGGTGCATCGTCATTGACTCTGGCAGGTCGATGGTGTACGACGCACCATGTCTGGCAAGGACTGCAAATGATCCGATGAAGCGGTGCTTCAGCTTGTTGCTGCCGACAGAGCTGACAGTGTCAAGCGGTAGGCTCCTCGTGCCTAGCAACACTAAGTCCCCAACCTCAAATATACTTAAGCTCCCTCTTCCCATGTTTGTCTGAGTACTCCTTTTGTTTATCTTGGGCCGCTGCAATGGCATCGCGGACCCCTGTTGACAATGCTCAGCTTGGTATATATAAAGGTTTCCACCTGTTTCCGCAACGAAACTGGTCTCACATCCGAGACCTGGGAGGAAAGGGCTTTCCGAGCGTCTCACCCACTTAGAATAGAGGAGTCAGTATCTCCTCGAAGAATGAGAGGCACTCTGGGGTGGCGGAAGCCGTTCAAGTAGAACGGCGTGAATCCCGTGGACGCGTGCACCGCGTTGTTGAGCGCAAACTAAACAACTGGAAGCTGCGTCGACCACGTACATGGTGCTGCCGCGCACACACTGCGCAGAGTGTCCTCGAGCTCTCGATTGACGCGCTCTGTTTGGCCGTCTGTCTGCGGATGGTCCGCAGTGGACATCTGCAGACGAGTCCCCAGTAAAGGGAACAGCGTTTTCCAAATCGCATCAGTGAACCGCGGGTCTGGGTCCGAGACAATCGTCTCCGGGAGACCGTGATAGCGGAACACGCCATCGACGAACAACCTTGCGGTTTGTTCGCCCGTAACAGTGACGGGAACTGGAGCAAGATGTACCATCTTGCTCAGCCGACACACGAAGACGAAAATTCCGGTGTTGCCGTGTCCGTCGGCGGGAAGCCCAAAGATGAAGTCATCACTCATCGACTTCCAACAGTCAGCCGGTACGGGCAGGCTTCGTAGTGGAGCCGAAGCGTGCCCTCCGGGTTTGACTCGCTGACATGTTTCGCATGTCGTAACATACCGGGCGACCCACTTGTATATGTGGGTCCACCAGAAGGTCTGAGAGACCGACAGAAATGTATTCTCTCGGCCCAAGTGGTCGCTGGAGGGCGCGTCGTGCGCCTCCGCGAGGATATCGAACTTCCGATCCTCGTCGTTGGGTACGACCACCCGTGGAGGATCATTGGGCTTCACCCGGTAATAGAGGAGTCCATCCTTCCACTCATATCGGTGGAGCCGTGAGCGCTGTCGCGACGAGAGTCAGTCGGACTTCGCGCTCGTTCCTGCCATAAGAAACTTGACGATAGGCGCGACAGCCTCATCGTCCCGATACGCCATGCGTATCCGATCATATAGATCCGTTGTCACCCGCGTGATGTGGGTCAACTCATAGTCAGGACGCCGAGAGAGGGCGTCCGCAAGCACGTTGAGCTTGCCCGACTTGTATTCGACGCGGAAGTTGTATTCCACGAAGAAGAACAGCCACCTCGCCATCCTTTGGGAGGGGTGAGGCGCGTTAGTCGCCGTCCTCAAGGACGCGTGGTCTGTGTAGATCACAAAGGGCCTAGAGCCCAGAAGGTGGACACGAAACTTCACAAGGGCATATTTCATTGCCAGGAGCTCCTTGTCGTGGACAGGGTAGTTCCGCTCGGCGGCTTTGAGCTGCCTGGACTGGAACGAGATGACTCGTTCGTGTCCAGGCGTGTCGGCCTGCAGCAATGCACACCCGATAGCGTAATCGGAGGTATCGCAGACGACGCTGAACGGCTTCGTCTCGTCCGGCAGGGCCAGGACAGGGGCCGCTTGGAGACTGGCCTTGATGCTGTCAAAAGCATCCTGGAGCTCTTGCTCCCAGCGCCAGTCGACGTCCTTCTAAAGGAGGCTCGACAAGGGCTTAGCGAAGCCCGCGTACACTGCGCTGTACTTGTGAGGGTAGTTGGCCAAGCCCAACCACTTTCAAAGATCCTTCTCGGATCGGGGCGTCGGCCATGCTGCTATGGCCTTGACCTTGTCTGGGTCAGCCCGAACGCCCACGCTGCTTACGAAGCAACCGATAACTTTAATCTCTGGTGACGCGAAAACGCACTTGTCGATGTTGGCGTAGAGCTTGTTCGCTCGCATTACGTCCAACCCCGACGAAGTTGTCTTAGATGCACCTCCATGGCCGTCTTGCCTCCTTCGGCCCGGCTATGGACGAATATGTCGTCGAAATACGTCTGTACGAAGGTACACAAAGGGCAGAACAGTTGCGTCGCCAGGCGATTGAACGTCGCCGGGGCGTTAGACAAGCCCTGCGGCATGACGAGCCACTACCAAAGCATGCCGCTTGGAGTTCTTACCGCGGTGAGCGGGATATCACTCTCTCGCATCAGGATTTGGTAGTATCCGTCTACCAAATCCAGCGCACTGTACAGTACGCTCCCGGCCATGTTGTTCAACAACACATTCTTACGTGGGATTGGTGTTTGGGCCGACACCGTTGCGTTGTTCAGCTTGTTATAAGCGTAAACGAGACGCCACTTTCCGTTCGGCTTCCGAGCGCAGAAAGGCGGCGTCGAGTGCGGGGATTTCGATTCCCGCACTATGCCTGCCTTCGCTTTCGCGGCGAAGAGGCCATCAATGACCTCGCACTGCTCGCACGGGAGAGGTCATTGCCTCATGACACAATATTTCGTGCCGGGCACGAAATCAATCTCGTACCGTACGCCTCGATCCGGTGGGAGTTGGGTCGGTGGGTGTTTGTTCACCACGTCCGCATACTCCGTCACCAAAGGATACACCGGATCCTTGGGGTTCTTAAGGATCTCAGAGCCCAAGCGCGTCTGACGCTGCTTGTTCAGGTCTTCCAGGACGTTCTCGTCCAAGCCAGAGGAGGCGTTCAGCTCCTCCCGAGTGGTCTCAGGTCTCATGAGTACCATCGCAGCAATTTATCCAGCCTTGAGGTTGGTAGGGAAAGAATCAGCCCGTCATTATCTTCGGAGGTTCAGTATCTGCTGGCAAACTTCTGGGCAACGGTATCCAAGTGAAACCGCAGAATGCCTTTGGACTGTATGAAACGGAGTCTGCGCCATTCGAAGAGATGTGAACAACC
>NW_003303621.1:80410-82027 GCF_000142945.1 Phytophthora infestans T30-4
ACGGCCACCTCGCCATCCCTTTGGGAGGGTGGAGGCGCGTTAGTGCGGTCCTCCAGGAACGCGTGTCTGTGTAGATCACAAAGGGCCTAGAGCCCAGAAGGTGAAACACGAAACTTCACAAGGGCATATTTCATTGTCAGGAGCTCCTTGTCGTGGACAGGGATAGTTCCGCTCGGCGGCTTTGAGCTGCCTGGACTGGAAACGAGATGACTCGTTCGTGTCCAGGGCGTGTCGGCCTGCAGCAATGCACACCCGATAGCGTATCGGAGGTATCGCAGACGACGCTGAACGGCTTCGTCTGCGTCCGGCAGAGCCAGGACAGGGGCCGCTTGGAGACTGGCCTTGATGCTGTCAAAAGCATCCTGGAGCCCTTGCTCCCAGCGCCAGTCGACGTCCTTCTAAAGGGAGGCTCGACAAGAGCTTAGCGAAGCCCGCGTACCCTGCGCTGTACTTGTGAAGGTAGTTGGCCAAGCCCAACCACTTTCAAAGATCCTTCTCGGATCGGGGCGTCGGCCATGCTGCTATGGCCTTGACCTTGTCTGGGTCAGCCCGAACGCCCACGCTGCTTACGAAGCAACCGATAACTTTAATCTCTGGTGACGCGAAAACGCACTTGTCGATGTTGGCGTAGAGCTTGTTCGCTCGCATTACGTCCAACCCCGACGAAGTTGTCTTAGATGCACCTCCATGGCCGTCTTGCCTCCTTCGGCACGGCTATGGACGAATATGTCGTCGAAATACGTCTGTACGAAGGTACACAAAGGGCAGAACAGTTGCGTCGCCAGGCGATTGAACGTCGCCGGGGCGTTAGACAAGCCCTGCGGCATGACGAGCCACTACCAAAGCATGCCGCTTGGAGTTCTTACCGCGGTGAGCGGGATATCACTCTCTCGCATCAGGATTTGGTAGTATCCGTCTACCAAATCCAGCGCACTGTACAGTACGCTCCCGGCCATGTTGTTCAACAACACATTCTTACGTGGGATTGGTGTTTGGGCCGACACCGTTGCGTTGTTCAGCTTGTTATAAGCGTAAACGAGACGCCACTTTCCGTTCGGCTTCCGAGCGCAGAAAGGCGGCGTCGAGTGCGGGGATTTCGATTCCCGCACTATGCCTGCCTTCGCTTTCGCGGCGAAGAGGCCATCAATGACCTCGCACTGCTCGGACGGGAGAGGTCATTGCCTCATGACACAATATTTTGTGCCGGGCACGAAATCAATCTCGTGCCGTACGCCTCGATCCGGTGGGAGTTGGGTCGGTGGGTGTTTGTTCACCACGTCCGCATACTCCGTCACCAAAGGATACACCGGATCCTTGGGGTTCTTAAGGATCTCAGAACCCAAGCGCGCCTGACGCTGCTTGTTCAGGTCTTCCAGGACGTTCTCGTCCAAGCCAGAGGAGGCGTTCAGCTCCTCCCGAGTGGTCTCAGGTCTCATGAGTACCATCGCAGCAATTTATCCAGCCTTGAAGTTGGTCAGGAAAGACTCAGCCGTCATTTCCTCGAGGTTCAGTATCTCTGCAACCTCTGGCAACGGTTCCAAGTAGACACCAGATGCCTTGACGGCTAAAACCGGTCTCGCCATCGAAGATGTGACAACACTCTTCCACCGGCCTTGT
>NW_003303621.1:83641-86760 GCF_000142945.1 Phytophthora infestans T30-4
CTCGCCGGGAGGAACGCGGCTTGGCGCTGTTCGCACAGCTGCAGCTCTGGGATGTGAAACATCCCGGAGATGTTGCTTCCCGTGTGTACAGCCAACTCTTAGCACGGCCGCTAAGGTTGGAGAGTGCAAAAACAACACGAAGTTGCTCGGTCGAGATCAGAGCCGCGTCCATCGCGAGCTCTACTTCTCGGACCTAGAAGTGAAGGTTCTCGCCTTCCTTCTCTTCATACGGCTTAACCTTCAGCCGTATTGGCTTCGGGTGAGGCGGATTTGCTTCCGCCGCCGGAGCCTGCAGGTTTTCCCGCACATGCGCGATGAGGCCCTGCTCGTACGCGTCGCACGCATTGACGCGCTCGAGCTGCTCAGCCGGTGTTGACACCACCAGGCTCTGCAAGGCCTCCATCCCGAAGTTGCCTGTCATCTTCCAAACCGATTCGAACTGAGAGTCGTTCATATGGGAGAAGTCGTTCCTATCCATGGCAACGAACTTCGGAGAGGTTCAGGTAGTCTACCCGCGATGGCGTGGATTGACTACAAGTGCTACCAAGTGTGACGGGGTCACACAGCACCTTGCGCTAGAGGAAGTTATCTTCCGAGAGTATGGAGACTCCCAGTGAACGGCAGGTCACAGGTCCCCTCTTTATTTAAAGAGAGCGAAGTGACCTAAATAAGGTAGATTGTAAACTGAGTATATTTTTAGGTAGGTTAAGTTTGGGTTTAATACGAACTATAAGTTACCTATAGAAATGCAATGTCGTTTGACCAATGGTTGGCTTGAACGACCTTGGTACCTTGTACCAAATATCCCGGAGTATGACGTGTCATACACCTGAAGTGTGAAGTGTCACACTTCATGTAAACCAGGGTACACTTAGGGCTACGTACCCCGTTACATTTCCAGTTTCACAAATGTGTTGTGCGTGGCGGTTTAGTAGCCTCCTTGACTTAATTAAAGTATACATTTGTTCACGAGAAATGTGCGGTACAGGTGCCAGGCATGTTGGGAAACAGATATCTTCAACATCATAAAGATGAAAGTGTATGACATAAATTGGTTTATTTGTTTGTACAGGCCCACTTGACCCAGGCTTCCTGTTGAGGTTGAATCTACGCCTCTAACAAGGGCGGCAGTGCCTGAACTGCCATTTTGGTTTTGTCCTACAGGTTTTTTACTTCGCGAAGGCTTCGTCTTCCGCACTTCAGTATCGTTCTCAAGTCTTTCACGAGTAAGTATCTATTCAGCTTTCTTGTATTGCTCAATCGTGGTGCAACAAGCACATAAATCGCTCGGTGCACAATATCACAGATGACGAACGCTGTATATCAGTAAGATCGAGGCAAACCATTAGCTTAAAGTTAACTAACTTGGTGTGCATGTTAGGTCATGAAAGCGGTAAATACCACAGCTGCGAAATGAAGCGCTGCAACCACTCCTCACCTACACTTACACCACACACGAGCTCAGCAATCTGCTGTGACTTGTGCAGGACATATTGCCATCCGACAGGACGGTCAGTCACCTGTCGCTGATGGATCAGTCTCTAATGCCATTTTCGGCACTCTTCGAAAGCATTGGAGGCGGCCCGTGGCGCTTGGGCTCGTGAGGATTGTTTCTGCGTGCAGTAGTCACGTATTTCTTCAGTGTTCTATGCGGTATTCTCGGTTATTTAACTGTTGCCTTTAGCTCTGCGCCGACGAGAATGGCTTGTACGGCACAATGGAGCTCTGCTTCGCTCTACTTACTTGGCGCGTATTTTCCGCACGGTGGAGAAGCGAAAGTGAGGCCAGAGTACAGTATAAACTGCTGGAGGAGACCAGATGAAAGCTCGCTAGCTTAATATTAGCCAGTTATGATCGTTGACAGTGATCTAGCTTAATATAACAGGCTAAAACAATCGAGGCTACTTAACTGGTCGAGGCTACGAAACTGACAGCTTGCCTTAAGCTACGAGACCATACAAAAAAATAGTGTGAGCTCGTAAACATCGAAAGTTTCCCAACTGAACCGACTATCTATAGACCAGCTCAGAGCACTGTTCGATCAGTGCTAGCAACGTATTCGACCAAGAAGGCTGACCAGTATATCGATCACTTCATCGTTTACGACTTTGAGGCCATTCTTAAATCTACCGTTACTCAACACGGTGAAAATACTGTCTTCACGAACGAGCACATTCCTGTGTCAGTATCAGTAGCTGATAGCTTAACGGAGGAGGAATGTTGCTTTATAGATGATGACCCAAAACTGTTGCTCACGGATATGTTTGAGTACATCGGTAGTGTATCCGTGAAGATTCGACAGTACAATGTTGATAAGTACAAGTCGCTTCTACAAAAAATCATTGATGCTTACGGCTTGACGGGTATGGCGATCCCTGGTGCTGTACTTGGTGAGACCTACAAGATGCCTGATATGGACTGTTGGATTAAGGAAGGGAAAGTATGCCTGCTTCTTCGACTTCCATAGCATTCTCGGCTTTGGTAAGCAGCGGTCTGACTATAGTAAGGTTGAACAGCAGCTTCACCAGTATTCGAGCTCAACTCGGGTCGATACGATATCAACTTGATTAAGAAAGACTTGTTTGCTGTCATCGGTACCGACAACATCAAATCTGTCATCAAGAAGCCAAGCTACATGTGCATTGCTACATCGGATACGAAAATACTCGATATTAGAAACTATGTGCCGGCTGGTACGAGCTACGATAGGTATCTTACAACGTATCTGGGTGGTTGCTAATGTGATGACAAAATTAGACGAATCTGTGGTTTGGCAAGGGTCTTTTCCTGTATGAGTACATCACCGCGTTCAATGTATTGAATCAGACTTCAATTCCACCTAATGCAGCTTTTGATAGCAAGCTCCGTGGATCAAGTATTACCGCAGATGAATATAAGCCCATACAATTTGTCGGGGGGGGGGCAGCGTCAGCTAGCAAGAACGTCCACTGATGTTCTTCAGTGCTATACAGAAAGCTTAATGAAAACACGCAATGATGAAGCTTGAGTTGCTCTTCATTGTGGAAGTGCTTTGCGAGACCCGAAATGCTTTACTTGGGCACCGTGTTATTGTCTACACGAACCACAAGAACTTATCGCTCTCGAACTTTCAGTGATAT
>NW_003303621.1:86887-87783 GCF_000142945.1 Phytophthora infestans T30-4
GCGTCGTCGGATTATTCGACGGTATCACCAATAGCTCAAGCATCCCGGTATGGCAAATCGGACGATCCACCAGCACTTCATCTGGTCGAAAATCAAGCATGCGATTTAAAGGCTCGTTAATCGCTGCAAAACCTGCCAGAATTGAAAACGGAACATAAATAAAAGATAAATTACCTGCCACAAAGCCTGTGACCCAGACGTGGAAGGTGGTGTGAGTCGACAAATTCGGTCCTTATACACACCCAAGGCCTGACAAGAAGTTTAGATCATTAGCCACGATTGATTCTGCAACTAGTGGATTTTACGTTGCGTCGGCACCGGAAAAAGGGAGCAAAAACTACATGGGCAAAGAGTGGTTCTGCAGATACCTGCACCGACAATACTGTATTTCCGGACAAGGCAACGCGTATTCCATTTAACCTTTAACCCTTTCGTCACCCCCATTAATTTCTATATTAAGCCTTACATACTTTAATCAAGTTAAACTTTCAAAACCGTACATCATGTAGGGTTTTAGTATATCAATTGCGAAGGGGTTTGCGAGCTTATTAATCGCATTTGAGAGGGTTTGATCAAAACAGTACATAATGTATGGTTCAGATTGCTGCAATATGATTTGCTGAAAATAATTGACGGCACTGATGATTCGTCGAAAACACACGAAAATCTTCCTTCTATCCCAACATTGGCACAAGGTGCAGTACCGTGAATGACAGCCTTGCCACAGTGGAAGAAGGTGGCGATGCTCCATGGAGGCAGAGTGGATCTCGGAGGTCCAATTTGGACCTCACTTCTGAAAAGCTGCGAGCGAGAGGAGTTAGGAACTGAGCGCAGAGATGGCTGAGCGGGCTTCAAAGCGTCAGCGCAGGTCTCAAGCCAGCAACACACCACAGCTT
>NW_003303621.1:87883-93106 GCF_000142945.1 Phytophthora infestans T30-4
TGATTCAAACGCATAGAATATCGCTCTGATAGTTGAGGTGGTTGTTCGTCATAGTAGATAAGTCTTGCTAAGCGGACTTCTAAAAATGCATCATGGATTTGCTTAGGTTAGCTACCGCTGTGCTCTCCTTAGGATTGACGAGTAGTACTAGCTTCAACAAATGCATCAGTTTCAAACTTATCCGGTAAAGCATACGGCACGTACGGCATCAAACGGTTGGTCTGACTTTAGGCGCTCCTGATGTTTCGCCGGTGATTCCTCACCACGCTCTCAACGGAGAGCGCGGGAAACGTAACACGAACGACTTACGTCCGTACTAGCTGTCGACGAAGAACCCCTCGAAGGATACCACATGCAACGGTGATGCCACATCATTGTTTGTATATAGGTGACGTAGTCTAGTTCCATCTTGACACGAAGCAGCTGAATTATAGCGACTTAAACCCGCGTCTTGTTGTGAATGGACAAAAGGCCTTGTAGTGGACGGTCAAAACCCGCGTCAAGTAAGTATAGCGCATTCCGTACCGGCTACCCAACGTGGTTAGCTTATGCCACTCTGCTGTGGCGTGTTTGGTCGATTGTCTAGTCTATCCTTCTCACTTATATTCCCGTGTATGGATTTCCGTTCCACAGCGATACACATACCGATATACCGAACCAGGTAACTAAAAGCACAGACCACAAAGGTCACAAAAGCTTCGCGCTTGAGCATTGCCCGCCCCTGCTCCGCCGCCGCACAATCCGCTTGTGAATATGACGTGTGATGGTTATTAATAGCAACTCCCACGGACAGAAAACATTTCGATGTCCAGTATTTTTGCAAGATTTCTTTTAGAGCTTAATCTTCACGGCATGTAGTTTTAAGATCCAGTGTGTTAAAGTATTGTGATTGACCCAGCTCCTTTTGCGAAGCACTAGCGCTTGGCATTGGCTGATAATATCTCGTGCTGAGCTAGGGGACTGGGACAACACTCTTGAATTAAATAATCCACACTGTTTCCGCTCTTTGAAAGGAAAATCGACGATGTCAAACTCTCTACGTATGCATGTACAGCTAAACTTTAATCGTACGCCACATCGTGTTCACCGTACCGAACGTATGCTTGCATCCTTAACTTAAAAAGCGCAACAATTGTGATAAGCTCACAAGACGCTATGACAAAAGGATCGCTATTCGTAATGTTTTCATGCATGTAAATAATCATCTCCTGCTGCCGTTGCAAAGCTGCAGCATCTGCTCTATACACTACCAAAGACCTGCTGCCGATCGCTCCTATTTGTTATTGTCAGCCTGCTCACTCATGCTCGCACGACTCTCTCACTGCTGCGCGGGTCTCGTATGCTCTCCGTTTGGTGTGTGTTTTAAACGTTTAGAGAAAGCGAACCATAAGTAGCAGGGATCTTCACATAAATCGAAACCGGTCGCTTGACCAGGTCATATTGACGGCGTCAACCAACATGAAACTTTTGAACTCATTTTACGTTACCCAGAATATACGATATTTTTGCAACCTATCGATTATTTGCAACTAGTGGTTTATAAAAAGTCTGCAGCACTAACAATATTAATCTCTGGCCTTACTCAAATGGTACAAGCTGTAGTTTTTTTGCAAAAGAAGGTGAATGGACATCCCAGCTGTTACTGAAACTAAGATGTTTTCATCAACCCTACCGCAATCTGGTACTCTGCAATTCTGCGAACTAGATCTTAATTCGGCCAATCGTAAGGGAATAAACATCAACAAAGAAACGAACTATTGCCTCCCACGTATCTCTAAGTATTGTGTCTCCATTCCTTTCACACGACAAGCTCGCGCTAATGAGAAAGGACCGACAGGTGTTGCGTGCGAGCGATATTAATCGCTTCTTTCTTCTCATGTGGCGGGTGCTAAGGCACGCTAGTAGGCGATACCGACAGATGCTGCGTGCGAGCGATAGAGATCGCCTCTTTCTTCTCGTGAGGCGGGTGTCAGGGTACAATACATAGCTCGGAGATTTTCGATGATCAGCGAGGCTCGAACCTTTGCGGATATCAGCGAGGCTTGCACTCTTCACGACTGAAAGGTACACTAAGATGGACTTGACAAGATCGGTTGGCTCCATACCAACGCCGATTTGTCATTCCATTGCATCGGAAGGCTGGTTGCGCGTCTGCACAATTATTTACTGACTGTTTAATCGATGAACCTTTTCATTGCAGCCTCGAGGAGCAGCCACCTGTTCGAAATGGAGAACGAGGCGCTGCCGATGCCTTAAAGTTTTGACCGTGTGCAATTCATGTAAATGCCGCTTAGCGTATCCTTACGATAACGTTCAAAGCACTGATAGCGCTAACTAGATTGCAGTGGCGCGCCCAGATTAAGACCGCTTTGGCCGTCGTATTTCCTGTTGTCAGTGCGATGTTATGGTGGAATACGACGACGACGACAAGGATGATGAATAGGTGCAGCGATCATGGAAAGCTGGCTGCTTTGGCTCGCTTTCCTTGATACGGAGCCAGATTCTACGAATCGCAGACGATGGTATGCTACTAGCAAAATTTGCTCAGGATTCCGAAATGTATGCTATAAGAGCTCGGTTAGTCGCCGCTGAGGAAAGGCGACGCGTAATGCATGTGGAGATATTGCTTAGTATTCTATAATAAATGTTTAGAAAAAAAGCATTGCTAACGCGAAGAACTCCTACGTAACTGTGCTGTTCGATGGTTGTGATGTGCAATTGGTGCTTGCAGGCCTTCGCTCTTTCCACTCCCTTAAAGCTGTGGATTGGGCTTTATAAATCGGAGAACTTCTCTTCAAGTTACCGTCAACTGTGTAAAGACCCTTGGAAAAGTAGAAAAATGAACTTTTTGCCAGCAAGACCACCGCTTTTCCTGACACAGGTGAGACTTCGCAGGGTCCACTGGATATTCGCGCTTGCAGAGAGCGACATGGTGCGTCTCGCAGTAGTCGTTTTTTTTTTGTCGCCTTCCGACACTCAAACTTGCAAATGGAGCATTCTCGCATTGAGCCTGCTCCTTCCATATAGCAAAATGCACGACTCCCGAGAGACACACGTCTGTGGGTGGACTGCGTCTACTGATAGCTTACTCGCATCGGTTCGAGTGACATTTGCTTGAGCTGTTGCCGAACTGGGCGTACTCGCTGCATACACAATTCCAGCTTCTCTATCAATCCATTTCTTCCAAGAACCATTGACTAACTCACGCACAAGAGATACGAAGAACGCTCGGTGCCGGTCACGACAGGCCGGTGTGGGGTTGGCGGCACAGGTCTGTGAGGCGTCATCGCTCGTTGGGCTCTTACCGCGCGCTAATTCGTCGCATATACACGCGTTGCACTTGGCAATATCAATAATTGCCATAGCTAGTTTTTTATGCCACTTCTTGACAGGGTGGCCTCCGGCGAGAGAGAACCTTCCACGTAGTTGGTCGTGGCGGTCGACGCGTTGCATTGCTGAGTTATATTCACTAACACAGGTCGGAGCTTTAAATGCTTCTGTAATGGATCGAGCAGTCGAGTGGACCACATGGCTGCAAAGTCAGGTGATGAGTAGCAGTACACGTGGAATGCGAACGACGGGTTTTGCATGGATGATGAGAGGGAGGTGGACGATGTGTGAGCGTGCCGGCTGGCGACCAAGGTCGTGAAGCCAGCCGGGAACGATGGGTTCCTCGCACACCGTGAGTGCAGTAGTCAAAGAGGTGATTGGTAGCACGAGTGGGATACGACGCCAGTAGGAAGGACGAAAGAGGCCGACATGAGTGTGCTGACTAGTGGTCAGGCTCATGGGAGCCGAAACGAAGGACGGAAGAGGCCGACGTGAGTGTGCTGGCTAGGTGGCCAGGCTCATGGGAGCCGAAACGAAGGACGAAAGAGGCCAACGTGAGTGTGCTGGCTAGGTGGCCAGGCTCATGAAAGCCGAAATGGATGATGAGGAATAGTGGGGTGGGCTATGTTGAAGTACCGCGCAGCAGCCGCACTGCAATGAACAAAGGAGGAGAGCAGTGTGGGACGAAGCTCACTTTTGGATCTGCGGCATTAGCACAGGACCTGACACGTGTGTGGCGGAAGACGCACTTTGGAGACGAAAGAGGGAACGAGGACCGGCAGACGAAGGCCGTCCGAGTCACCGAAACGGAAGAGCGAGCGAGCAGGGAGGGGCGGAGGCCGACCAGCTAGCGAGCAAACTACAGCCAGCGGAGCACGTGCCGACCGTGCGGGCAGCGCCGACGATAGGAGGGCGTAACAAGGGGCTGAAAGGCACCTGAGGCCTGTGTGAGGAGTCGGGTGGCGCTCGGTGCGGGGAACGCACGGGCGACGAAGTAGCGCAGCGGCGTAAAAGGCTAGTGCTTGGAATAGTACACGAGGGTGAGTAGGAGCGAGTAGTGCAGCAATGGTTGTGTTGCGTAAATATAAAATAGGAACGGACACTTCTCAGTGGACGTTCCGGCGCAGGACCGAGTGGGTTCTGTCGGCCAGTGGAGTGAGGAAGTTCCGTACGGGCGGCGACTAACCAGGGCGAACCCCCAGCGCAGTACTTGTGGAAGCAGTGCGACCTGCCCCACGGCCGGACAAGATAATTGGCCCGTTACATGGTGGTCATACAGGGGCGTAAAGCAAGCAATCGACAAGCATTACGAGACGAGATGGCGGCCACGAAGACAGCAACGACTAAGGGGTCCAGGGTAAAGACCAGGATCTCACCACGCTACGCGAAGAGCCAGATACTGGTTCATGAGGAGGAGAAGTCGCGAGAAACCTTTAGTGAGAACGTGGAGGGCGAGGGCGACCGTGCGGAGCAGCAGGAAGAGGTTACACGAGAAGAATCGGCGGCGGGACGCACGGTAACGCTAGTAGAGTCGACGAAGGAGAACAGCAGGACCCGACAGACTCGTGACGACGCTGAACTTGTCGCAGATGGTGACGAAGATACTCCGACGGGTGGCGGAGCGGCGAGCCAATCGGCGGTAGTTACGATGGCCGAGACCATTAGCGAGCTGCGAGAGATGGTGGCTAGGTTGCAGCCGGCTCCGGTGGACGCCGGACACGAGGAGCGGCGGTCGGAACGTCAGAGGAGCCGGGATGCTCCAAGGCACCGGCGCAGCTCTGGTCGCTCGAGACGTTCCGGACAACGTTCAAGTAGAGGCGACGACTCAGGAGACGCTAGCGATCAGCGAAGGCGAGTGTCGGCGCGTCGGTCGGTGCGCGGAAGGTCATCCAG
>NW_003303621.1:94188-96847 GCF_000142945.1 Phytophthora infestans T30-4
AGCGGGAAGAAGCAATCGCAGCAGTTCGGCCCAGTGGGCGGCGGACCGAAAGGGACGGCACCAGCGAGAACGGGACTCAAGCGGTGACGACTCGGACGTACAACCCGTGAAGAAGAAGACGAAGGCGGCAGTGAGGCATTTGAAGGGGAGTGACGGCGGCGCCGCGGCGGCGGGGGCACCCCAGGGAGGTGGTGCTGTTGTTTGTTTCGGCTGTGGGCAACCCGGACATATCAGGCCACACTACCCGAACCCACCCCAGTGCTTCGCGTGTGACCAACCTGGACATTTCGCACGTGAATGTCCTGATCAGAAAAGTAAAGGGCGGGGGCCCCTAAAGGAGTACCCCCTGTAGAAATTCTCAAGAGAAGAGGGAAAGGAACCCGGGGGAAAAATAAGGGGCGGAAAGCCCTTGGGGGGGAACCACAGCGTTTGCAAAACCCAGGAAGGATCTCCCACAAACGCTGCCGGCCCAAATGGAAGCCACGCAGGGTGGTGATAGCAACGAGAACAGAGAGTAGAGACGAGAAAGCATGGGATGATGAGGCTAAAGGCAAAGAGGAAGAAGAAGACGGTGAGGTGCGCTTTTGCATCGATTATCGAGCGCTTAATAAGGTGACGAAGAAGGACGTTTATCCTTTGCCACAAATAGACGAGACCTTGGAGGCCTTAGGCGGTGCGGTGCTGTTTACGACGCTGGATCTGAAGGCGGGGTATTGGCAGATTCGGGTCGCCGAGGCCGACCGGCCCAAGACCGCCTTCACCACAAGCAGGGGCTGTACCAGCTCGTGCGGATGCCATTTGGGTTAACGAATGCGCCCTCTACGTTTCAGCGCATGATAAACAGCGTGCAAGGGGGGCTTACGTGGTTAATTTGCCTTGTCTACTTGGATGATATTGTCGTCTTCACGCGAGGAGGCATTGAACGACATGTGGTGGAGGTCGCGTGCGTGTTAGAACGTTTGGCGGCGGCTGGATTAACGCTAAAATTGAAGAAGTGTATGTTCGCGACAGGAAAGATGGAGTACTTGGGACACGAGCTCAGTTCCGATGGGGTGCGACCACTGGAGCGTCTGGTGACGGCGGTACAAGACTTTCCGAGGCCGGTGGACGCCATTGAAGTCAAGCGGTTCGTACATCTCGCCGGCTATTACCGTCGGTTTAACGAGGGCTTCGGGTCGCTCATGGCGCCCATGACGAAGTTGTTACGCAAGGATGCAGCGTGGGAATGGACAGTGGCGCAAGAGGCTGCGTTTGAGCTGGTGAAAGTGGTCTTGACGACCAAGCCGCTACTAGTCTATCCCAACTTTAAGCTGCCATTTCGTGTGGTAACGGACGCAAGTACTGTCGGATTGGGCGCTTGCTTGATGCAAGACCATGGACACGGGTGGCAACCGGTGGCCTACGCCAGTAAGGTCAACAGTCCCACGGAGTCAAACAACGGCATTACGGAGCTTGAGTGTTTGGCGGTAGTTTGGTCAATTAAACTATTCAGGCCGTATCTGTATGGGCGGACGTTCACAATCGTGACCGACCACGCGGCCTTAAAGTGGCTGATGACCAGCCCTAATTTGACTGGCAAGTTGCACCGCTGGGCCTTGACCCTGCCGGAGTTTGAGTTCACCGTAGACGGTGAACTGCAGGAAGCACGAATGTAGTGGCTGACGCCTTGTCGAGAGCACCGGCAAAAGTGGCGGCAGCATTCGGGCGGCGGCGACGTTCTCGTCAGCGGGTGGCTATAGGGGGAGACGCACCAACGGCGAGTGGTGTACGGGCGGGAGCAGGTAGGAGTCACGAAGGCAAAGTGGAACGGGCACCGACCAGTCGGGCGAACGTGGTGGCGAATGCGGCCGGGTCGGCGCCTGCCGAATCTGAGGCGGCGGGGACAATAGTACTGGAGGTCAAGGATATTGTGGAGGAAAGTACGCGCGTCACTACCAAAGGTGAACCACTGGTTCGGGCGTTGCCCATACTGGAGAAGGCGCATGGTGTCGATAAGTCGATGCGGCTGGGGAAGGCGCGCGAAGACAATCGACCTCGCCAACTCGAAAAGGTGTGGGACTGTCGTACGGAAGCGGCGGAAATAGGGCCTACGCGACCACTCACAAGGGCGGCCAAGCGACGTCTGGAAGCGGCTCTGAGCATTATGAATGGGCGAAGCGATGGGCAGCGGTCCCAGGCAGCAAAACCCGCACAAACAGCCGGGCGAGACGGGCAGCAGACGCAGCGCCGAGTACGGTTTCAACAGCCACTGGAGCAAGACGCGCTTGGACATACAATGCCCCGAGGTGCCGAGCGGCGTCGCGATGAGCAGAAGAAGAAGTCGGAAAATACGATACAGAGGCCACCGGCGATGACCGTAGTAGCCGAAAGTGGGGGGGGCGATGGTAGCCAGACGGCTGAACCGGCGGCAGTAACGGCTCGGCGAAGAGAAACTGGAGGCACGTCGCGGTCTGAGGGCGGCGGCCGACAACGCAACGTGCCGGTGGCCAGACAGCTTGTGCCGGACGAGGAATCGGCGGTGGGGCGGAGAGGAGCGGAGCTACCCGATACGAGGTGGAGAAAGGCCTGCAGGACAGCCAGCGACCGCAGAACGTGACGCGGAAACCCCAGTAGACGATGACGTGCTCGATTCGCACGAGCAGCAGCGACAACTGCCCGA
>NW_003303621.1:97783-130989 GCF_000142945.1 Phytophthora infestans T30-4
CGGCGTCACGGAGGTGGGAGAGCTGTCTGTCTATCATAAGCAGTTAGTTATGGCGATGCGCAAGAGTTACGAGGCAGCGGAGAGTGCACGGGAGCGTGAACAGCGCCGCCAGGCCTCCTACTACAACCGAAAAGTGAAGAACCGGCGTGCATTTAAGCCAGGCGATCGGGTGTGGATGTACCGACCGCCTTGAGGACCAAAAGCAAGTAAATTTGTCCACCAATGGATGGGGCCGATGAAGATTATTGAACCCGCAGGGTTTGAGAACTTCTTGGTCGAACGGGAGGATCAGAACGGGGCACCCGAGCGATTTATAGCTCACGTGTCCTTCCTAATCACCTACTATTATTCGGTGGACTTGCTGAAACGTGTGGCGGCAGACATCGCGGCGCAACTGGAGTATGAAAATTCGGGCGAGTCACGTGAAGATGTCCAGGCAGCAAGACCGACTGCTGGATCAGCGAAGGTGCCTGTTCAAACAGCAGCGGGAGGAAGAGTGGACAAACGCAAGGCAAGGACGATGGACCGTGACGAGGCGTTGCGAGTCACGTGTGGCGCAATGGTGGAGGTCCGAAGAAGACGACGTTAAAACAAGACCGGGTGTTATGTTCTCGAATACGAGTTGCGACCAGTGCGGCGAGGGGAGTGTGCCACAGGAGCCCCTAAGAGCGCGTGGGTCTCCGGAGCAGTGTTCGACGAATTGTACGCGGCCGACAGAGTCGTGGAAGACTCTGTGGTGGAAGAAGGCGTGTAATGGATCGAGCAGTCGAGTGGACCACATGGCTGCAAGGTCAGGTGATGAGTAGCAATACACGTGGAATGCGAACGACGGGTTTCGCATGGATGATGAGAGGGAGGTGGACGATGTGTGAGCGTGCCGGCTGGCGGCCAAGGTCGTGAAGCCAGCCGGGGACGATGGGTGCTTCGCACACCGTGAGTGCAGTAGTCAAAGAGGTGATTGGCAGCACGAGTGGGATACGACGCCAGTAGTATGGACGAAAGAGGCCGACATGAGTGTGCTGACTAGTGGTCAGGCTCATGGGAGCCGAAACGAAGGACGGAAGAGGCCGACGTGAGTGTGCTGGCTAGGTGGCCAGGCTCATGGGAGCCGAAACGAAGGACGAAAGAGGCCGACGTGAGTGTGCTGGTTAGGTGGCCAGGCTCATGAAAGCCGAAATGGATGATGAGGAATAGTGGGGTGGGCTATGTTGAAGTACCGCGCAGCAGCCGCACTGCAATGAACAAAGGAGGGGAGCAGTGTGGGGCGAAGCTCACTTTTGGATCTGCGGCATTAGCACAGGACCTGACACGTGTGTGGCGGAAGACGCACTTTGGAGACGGAAGAGGGAACGAGGACCGGCAGACGAAGGCCGTCCGAGTCACCGAAACGGAAGAGCGAGCGAGCAGGGAGGGGCGGAGGCCGACCAGCTAGCGAGCAAACTACAGCCAGCGGAGCACGTGCCGACCGTGCGGGCAGCGCCGACGATAGGAGGGCGTAACAAGGGGCTGAGAGGCACCTGAGGCCTGTGTGAGGAGTCGGGTGGCGCTCGGTGCGGGGAACGCACGGGCGACGAAGTAGCGCAGCGGCGTAAAAGACTAGTGCTTGGAATAGTACACGAGGGTGAGTAGGAGCGAGTAGTGCAGCAATGGTTGTGTTGCGTAAATATAAAATAGGAACGGACACTTCTCAGTGGACGTTCCGGCGCAGGACCGAGTGGGTTCTGTCGGCCAGTGGAGTGAGGAAGTTCCGTACGGGCGGCGACTAACCAGGGCGAACCCCCAGCGCAGTACTTGTGGAAGCAGTGCGACCTGCCCCACGGCCGGACAAGATAATTGGCCCGTTACACTTCTTTCGTTGCTTGGATGCGTTGGTACACTGTTGAAAAGGTAGACGCGCCAGCGTTGGATACGATATTGACGGTAGAGCCATCAATCCAGCTAGGAGCAACAACATAATTTGCAAGACAAACCCCTTGCTTCATGAACCCTCTTGGTTTTGAGTCACCTTGCTGAATCATAGTAACATGGGGGAAATCCTTACTGGATGCCCGCACTGTTATACGACCATACAGTCCAATTGCTCAAAGGCTCTCCAAAAGTAGACACGAATTATAGAAATTGTCTGTATTGACAATTCGTCGCGATCCTTGCAGTGATGCCGTGACTTCAATGACGTGCGGGCGAATATCGGATGACAGTTTTGTGAGCTATTGTAGCTCTCGTATTTCAGCTCCTGGTACAACCCCATGCAGGCGGTCTTGGAGCTCACTGGCACAGTGCAATTTGAAGCCAACATAACACGACGTTGAACAGCAACACGCGTAAAGCTTGAAATGATACTTGCCACTAGGCTTACGAGGGTTGTAAGCTATAACGTGACGGGCATACTGTGACCTGCAAGCAATGCTGGCTTCATCGACAGCGGCATTTCGACCGACAATCACATGATGCGTGCAACGTGACGTGAGAATATTAACGAGAGGTCGTATTCGTGCAGCAGGATCTCGCTGGACGTCGGATGTCGTAACTTGCGATCGAAAACATACGTTTTTTCAAATGTAAAGAAATCGTTTCCAAGACATCACACACTCCAAACATGTTGAGCGAGCTCCAGAAAAAATACTTGCTTCATCATTATAAAGCCAATAATGTCTCATCCCCCCTATCGAGGAGAGCCATGTACCACAAAATCCCCAGAAACTTCATGAGATTATCTAAATCCACACTTCGACGTGATGGGGAGCCACTGGCTTCGGCATATTCATTCGTAAAAACTACGACTTGGTTCCAGAAAGACAGAGGAAAAAAAACTAGAGGTAGCAGAGTGACCAAACAGCCCACGACTTCCATCTCGTAGTACGGTTGCCAGCGAGCCGTCATGCTGTGAATTCAAACCAAGTGGTTCTACTTGAGAGGCTTGAAGAAAAAGTCATGGCTTCGATAGCTTCGACTATCGTGGAGCTTATCGGGGATCTGAAGTCCCCTTTGTCCCCGAAACGTAGCCCACTCGCGATATTCTAGCTCTTCCACTTCTTTAAATTCTTCAGTTAATGCTGGCAGATTGGAAAAATTGGGAGCCATAGTACATAGGGATGTCCATCATTCGCCCACCCGTAGTTTGTTCTTCTACATTTTTGTAAACTGGCAGATCACTCGAGCGAGAACGTTTTTTACGATGCCGTGCACGTGCTCCCATGTCTGGTATTTAGTGTCTGTCCATCTCAGCTGAAATTTTACTGACGGAACTTTGATGTTATCGTCATTGCATACGTTCTCTACGTTTTATCGCGTGACAATACTCACCAAAAACGCAGCACCAACATCACGGCATCGAGATCGTGCTGAGCAGGAGATAAAACAACATTTTTGCATCAATAAACTTGTCTGCTGAGGCCCGCGCTCTACGTTCTAACTCATCGCGCATGTCTGTAACAGAGTCCTTTTTTTCTCACGTAAGCATTGTTTTGTTTGGCAGTCTTGGTCTTCTTGTTCAGCACTGACGATTGTTTGGCATTTGGAGCAGTTTTCCTTTGTCGTTTTTGACCCGTCTGGCGTTGACTTGAGTCCGACTGAGTACGTTTTGGATATGGCCTCGTAGACGACGTACTGTTTGAACAAGTCGGCGTGGCAAGCGCCAATGTGGAAGTAAGAACGCTGTTATCGGTTCCAGCTGCATCCAATGAAATTGCAGATACAACATCGCCCTTACTGTGGATTCCATCAAAATCTACATCAGATACAGTGATTGCGTTTAGGTAGCACTGCTTGCTGCAATAGCAGCTATCGTCAAAATCTTCCATGCGTTTGCCGTTTGCACCACGAGTATTTAGTGACTTGCACACGTTATAAGAGCAAACGTGATGCATTGTTTTTTTACACCTTGAACACTTGCGATCTAAAGAGCATGTTGAGCTGCAAACAGCACACTTAAAACCCACAAAACGACTTGCAACGTCCGGGCTCGGGGCTGTGGCCAATAAATCAGGCGTCGATTTGCTCGAAAGATCACCCGTGTCGGTGACCACAGAGGCCTGTTTACCAAGCGCTCTATGGTCCTATTCCCACCATAAAAACCATCACGTAGACAAACCGTGTCGCTACGGTCATTTTCTTCTGCAGAGCGGTGATCCTGATAACATTTCGGTTACGATTGTGTGTAGTGTCATCCCAAACTTCTGTCGCAGTTACTGTCCTCTCCATTATCACGGATGCAGGGTGAATCACCTTCGCCACATTTTTTACGTAATGATACACACGCGTCCAACATGGTGTTGGGTTTCTTGAATCCAATGTATGCCTGTTGGTAGTGCGCGATAAGCGCTTGCTCTACTAAGAAGTAGTCCACATCATTCCGTCCGTCCGGGCTCTCTCCGGGGCGTATGTATCGATATTGATCGGATAGACGGCGGGCCGGTGGAGGCTTGGCCACCCAGCCATCCTGACGAAGAATTCGCCAGACCGATTTGAACACGGATCGGTCTTCTGGCATATGTTTACGAAGTAGGAAAGTAAGAAACAAACTGAAAAAGAGCTGTTCACATTATCTCGTACCATGAGCGAGCAACTTGGACCCAGAGTGTTTCGAGCAACGAGTCGCTCGTAAGCTATCGATTATTTTACAGTTATTCTGCCCCGCTTGCGTCATTCCTTTAAAGCTATCAGGCTTGCGACTCTCTCGCTAGGTCCTCGACCCCAAATGCTTGAGTGAAAGCTGCTGAAATGTTGCCTTACTGCATGGCACTTTAGAGGGTTAAATATATAGAACTTTGCAAGAACCAGAATAGATCGCGCAAGACCGCGCCCTTTGGGCTTCTCAGAAGTGCGAAGTTGGAAAGAAATAGCTCCGTATATCCAAAGCTTCATGCATTGCTACTCGTATGAGTACCGGAGCCACCCCAGAAGATCTCTGAAGACTTTACAAGTACCTCAACAGGAAATAACGACAACGATAGGAACTTGATCGAGCGCTATAGATTTCAAGCCGAGCTGTACTAAAAATCGTTTAGCTATATACAGTAGTACAGCTTCAACACAATCGTCTCCTACGCGCGAGTAAATATATCGTTGTCCTCGCAGCTTCAACAGCGCGCCAATGGTGCCTCGGGTCGGTCGTTAAAACCGTCATGCACTCGCATAGCCACCTACGTTTCGTGATGGTCGTCGTACCAACGAAGCAAATCCGCTCATGTGCAGCTACTATGGCGGAGCGGGGAGTCGTATCTGGGAAGTTCACCAACAGCTATGCGGAGAAGGCTGGTGGCGCTTTTTAGCTCGGTTCAATACGTCATAATGACGTCCATATACCCGTCATCGCTGTCAACAGAATACTGGGATCGGTTTTGATCTTGTTGACGGGATACTTCTGGACTGCATGCTATTGAGTTAGTAAGGGTAGCATCATGGACGTGGGTACACTTTTGTTGGGTTGAGCGAAGCGTGGCATTGTGACACCAAGCCGATCGTTCGTGTTGACTTCTGTGCGGGACGACGACTGCACGGAGAACGACACATACATGGCGTATGAGACGTGCACACATTGCACGCTTCCACGCAGGCCGCCGCCAAAAATGCCGACATACACGCGAACGGCCCCATCGACGCTAACGGATTTTCCAAATCAGCGACGACATCGGCGCCATGATATCCGTCGAGGCCGTCACCACGTCCAACAAGGTCGGCACTGTAGAGCTACTCGACAGCACCGCGGACCCCGGCAGCACTAACGGGACGGTAGGGTACGCTTGCCACCAACTCGACTTAAGCGTACGATGAGTTCAATATATGCTTGTGCGAGTCATGGGCAGCACCGTGTACGTCGTTTGCTTAGCCTTCGCGTTAGGTTGACCAGCCACATCGGGCTTGGCGATGGCTTCCAAAAATAAGCCAGTTGTAATTGGCACTGACGGTCATTAGAGCGTCGGCCGCCCCGGGCCGCCATCCATGGAGAGACTCAGTATCTCACCTGCGTGTTCATACTGACCAGTGCGCTCATTGCCGGTGCTCATTGATTCGCACATCTGGTATTTATCACCAGCAACAGCAGTGGCATTGGTTGTAGATTCATGCGCTACAGACGCATAGTGAAGCGGATTGGGCAGGGCAAAGAGTCGTACTATCAGGGTGTCGGTATCGAGCATCACACCAGCCTGCAGCCATACTGGAAGTGGATGCTGGAGCAGCGACCCACGCTCATTTTGCGTTTTATATTAGGTGGTGATTGCCGGGGGGTCCTTCTTGGAGGATGACGTCTGTTGTCGTCATCTAGGTGATCGCAACAACAGCAGATCTCGTAGAGTCGAAGCCGCCCTTCCGATTCTGGCGTAATGTCGAGTGGACAAGACCGTCACTATACAGGTAGCCGTCAGCGTTCGAGAGCGAGGTGTTGAAGACGAGTTAGCCGGAGCTGGCAAATCCAAAAATGACAATTGGTTTGCTGCCACTCCGCAAAAGCGCGCCAAACCTCGGCGCCATTCTAAATCCCCACTAAAAGTGCAGATACACACAGGTTCAACATGGCTAGCCAATCGTTCGACAAGAAATTTCGGAACGAAGTGTGATTGGCCGCTTTTACCGGAAGCGAAGACATCTGAAAAAACTCAAACTGGACTGCACGTATCGAACCAACGTTAAAACTTCCACGACATACTCAAATTTTTAATTGTAATTCAGATCCCGTATTATAATGAAGCCATTCCAACACAAAGGGCTTCGCATTGCTAGGCACGGCACTTTATTGCTTAGCTGTTCTTGTAATCGCTGCTACAGGTGCAACCGGAAGCTGATTTTTTTGCCATTTGCGAGAGATACAAGGTCGAGCACATTCGGCACGGGCGGTAGCACAAAGCCAACTGGCATGCCAATGTATTCGCTGGACTCCACAAACCCGTTAGTGTCAGTAGTGAGGTCATCCAAATGCGTGCTAGATCTGCCGTCGACGGCAAACGTTGGTGAGTACAATATGTACGTTTCGTACGTCATGAACACTTCGTACACTATACCTTCGTCCCAGCGCCCGGTTCTCATAGTACAAGTTGGGTGAGTTGGTTGCAAGCATCATTAGCCGTCCCGGTAGTGTTGCCGGGGTCCGTGGTGGTGTCGAGTGACACGGCGGCGCCGAACCCAACGGACATCGTGACGACCACGACGGAAACCGTGGTGCCGATTTCCTCGCCGGACTCCAAAAAAACCCTTAGGTTCAGTAGTGAGATCTTTCGAATGCGTTCTAGATCCGCTGTCGGTGGCAAACGTTGGTGACTACAATATGTACGTCTCGTACGTCATGAACGCTTCGTTCACTATGCGTTCGTCGTACACCGTATCCTTACACTTCGCCAGGTTTCAAACGCACGATTTTAGTGAATTGGTGGCAGGTATCACCTGTCGTCCCGGTAGTGTTGCTGGAGTCCGTGGTGGTGTCGAGTGGCACGGCGGTGTTGAGACCGTCGGACATTGTGACGGCTACGACGGATACCGTGGTGCCGATGTCCTCGCTGAACTCGGCGATACCGTTAGCGTTGGTGGGTCCATTTGAGGTCGTGCTAGAGCTCTTGTCGATGACTTGCGTGAGCAAGTACAATGTGTACCACTCGTACACCGTTTAGGCGTGGTCCACCAGGTTCTCACCCTACACCAGACTCTCATCGTCCGATTTGGTTGTGCTGGTGATCGTAGGGTCTGTGAGGCTGTCCGCTTACATGCTGTGGTGGAACGCATGGAATGGATGACCGTTTTGCGCTCGCCAATGATGCGGCGTGTAGACATGAGCATCCCGTACGATCCGTTGCGTGGTTAGCAGGTTTTACGGTGTTTTGCACTGATGAATATTGTAAAACGCACACGCATTGTGTATTTATGATGACGGCTTATCGAGGGCTACTACCATAGAGGAGGACCTTGTGTACCAGTAGGCCTCATGAGGTTTTGAGGTTCAGGATACTGGAACAGTAATTGACCGTTCCAGCCTCCAGGTTGCGCAAAAGCGGCGACGGCAGTTCGCTCAATGACGACCGCAAATTTTGACCATCACAAACAAATGGGTCAGCGTAGGAACCGCGGTTGCCACCTTCTCGAGTGCCGCATTGCTCGTTGGATCAAAGCCAATGTTGTTCGAATACAGTACACTCATGTCCTGTAATTCCGCCTGGGCGATTTCACTTAACTTTCTTAGATCAGCATTAAAAATCGATATCTTTGATATTCTCAGGCAATGGCACTTTGCAGCCTGGATCTGCATCTCCGACAGCTGTCCTAGGTCGTTCTGGAGCTCGATTCCCACACACTTCCCAACTCAACTCTCCAGGGCAACCTGCGCTACGACATTCCCGGTTCCAGATCCAATATCAACGAAATTATCGCTTGATTGAAGCGGTGGAAATGTGGCTTAGATTAGCGCCACACCGGTCCGGACAATTCGTCCAGCGTGATGGTCGGGGTGGTGGCCTCGTGCATACTATTCACGACTCGTATCATAACGGAGGAGGCGAGTCATTGCTTGAATAGCACTGACCACCTGTCTAGTGTCCAACGCCATTGTCATTTTTGGAGCTGATCGGCTTTGTTTTCTTACAGCATCCGTAAAGCGCTTTGGGAATTTGTCCAAGTTTGTTCCGTGGGTTCGCTTCAGGGTCTTTAGCCGAAGCCGAAGCTGGTGCTGCGTCCTACCGAAATATGATAGCTTGACCCATATGTCTCGCCAGCAAATATCGCGTCCGCCGTCGACTTGAGCTTTCGCAAGCTTATACAAAATCACGTCCGCTGCGTCTGAAAAAAAAAAACGACATCGTAGCCTCGGATTTATCGGTTACACGCGCAATCAAATACGCTACTGAAGATATTTGGTCCACACCTCTCTGACATCGTTTTGGGTTATTAGGCATATCAATTCAGATACCAACGATGTTTCCATCAATAGCGTGGATATTCAGGGATGTGGGCTCTCTTTTGGGCTTCCCAACTCCAAAGTTGAGATTTTTTTGGATGTCTTCGCTTTCGGTAAAAGCGGCCAATCACACTTCATTCCGAAATTTCCGGTCGAACGATTGGCTAGCCATGTTGGGCTTGTGCGTATCTACACTTTTAGTGGGAATTACGAATGGCGCCGAGGTTTGGCGCGCTTTTGCGGAGCGGCAGCAACCACTTGTTATTTTTGGATTTGCCAGCTCCGGCTAACTCGTCTTCAACACCTCGCTCTCGAACGCTGACGGCTACCTGTATAGTGACGGTCTTGTCCACTCGACATTACGCCAGAATCGGGAGGGCGGCTTCGACTCAACGAGATCTGCTGTTGTTGCGATCACCTAGATGACGACAACAGACGTCATCCTCCAAGAAGAACTTCCCGGCAATCACCACCTAATATAAAACGCAAAATGAGCGTGGGTCGCTGCTCCAGCATCCACTTCCAGTATGGCTGCAGGCTGGTGTGAAGCTCGATACCGACACCCTGATAGTACGACTCTTTGCCCTGCCCAATCAGCTTCTATATGCGTCTGTAGCGCATGAATCTACAACCAATGCCACTGCTGTTGCTGGTGATAAATACCAGATGTGCGAATCAATGAGCACCGGCAATGAGCGCACTGGTCAGTATGAACACGCAGGTGAGATACTGAGTCTCTCCATGGATGGCGGCCCGGGCGGCCGACGCTCTAATGACCGTCAGCGCCAATTACAACTGGCTTATTTTCGGAAGCCATCGCCAAGCCCGATGTGGCTGGCTGGTCAACCTAACGCGAAGGCTACGCAAACGACGTACGCGGTGCTGCCCATGACTCTCACAAGCATATATTAAACTCATCGTACGCTTAAGTCGAGTTGGTGGCAAGCGTACCCTACCGTCCCGTTAGTGTTGCCGGGGTCCGCGGTGGTGTCGAGTAGCTCTACAGCGCCGACCTTGTTGGACGTGGCGACGGCCTCGACGGATATCATGGCGCCGATGTCGTCGCTGATTTGGAAAATCCGTTAGCGTCGATGGGGCCGTTCGCGTGTATGTCGGCATTTTTGGCGGCGGCCTGCGTGGAAGCGTGCAATGTGTGCACGTCTCATACGCCATGTATGTGTCGTTCTCCGTGCAGTCGTCGTACCGCACAGAAGTCAACACGAACGATCGGCTTGGTGTCACAATGCCACGCTTCGCTCAACCCAACAAAAGTGTACCCACGTCCATGATGCTACACTTACTAACTCAATAGCATGCAGTCCAGGAGTATCCCGTCAACAAGATCAAAACCGATCCCAGTATTCTGTTGACAGCGATGACGGGTATATGGACGTCATTATGACGTATTGAACCGAGCTAAAAAGCGCCACCAGCCTTCTCCGCATAGCTGTTGGTGAACTTCCCAGATACGACTCCCCGCTCCGCCATAGTAGCTGCACATGAGCTGATTTGCTTCGTTGGTACGACGACCATCACGAAACGTTGGTAGCTATGCGAGTGCATGACGGTTCTAACGAGCGACCCGAGAACCATTGGCGCGCTGTTGAAGCTGCGAGGACAGCGATATATCGACTCGAGCGTAGGAGACGGTTGTGTTCAAGTTGTATTAGATACGGTAGCTAAGCTATTATTTAAGTACAGTTTGATTTGATACAAGCACTTATCTTCTGTTGAAGTACCATCTTTTGTAACGTTCAAGCTCGTGGTATCGATCTGGCTCAGTATACATGAAGCTGGTACCGATACGTATGCGTACCCTTCAAATTAGGCTGCCGACGGCGTAGAACGATCCACTAGGCTCAAATCAATACATACCAACCCCAATATATTTGGTCCAATTGAAGTAGCATGCTTTTTGAACAGCTTGCAAGCCACCAGTTCAGAAATCGACGTGTAGAACGCAGATGCTGGATTACCGTTCTGATAGTTAAGCTGTTGAGGTACACAAAAAGGCCGCAGATTATGAATAATACTCCACTCACAATGATGACAGCTGCCAGGCCCGGGAATGACCCTTGCATCAAACGGGAAAGGCATTTACAAAGCGAAACGTGAGGAGCCGGTATGAAATGTACTCAATTTGAATTTATTTCGATCTAATCCTTGACGCATTCGTTTTTTAGATACTATCACACTTCAGTGCTGGTGATAATGTCGAATTTGACTCGACATATCCTGTGTTCGTTAACACACGCGGGCGAGTAAGTAGTCAGTGTGATCAAGATAGCTATGTCGTGTTTTGATCGATCATGATAGAAAGTCGAGCTGAAATTTAGATCCACTGCAGATGTAGACGATTTTGTAGCCGCACTCCCTGTTAAAGAAATGCGAGATATTGACAAGAACCTCACGCTCCGCGGAGAGAAATATCTTCATGATTACCTGTGGATGACGAGGTGGCTAATGACGTGTATGGAGCTATCGGAGGTACGTCGCATATAAATGTTTAGCTTTATATATCACTGATTACGCTTCCGTTGGTGCTTTAGATTACCCGCTGGGACATTTGTGCTCGCATCCAATTTTTGAATGACTTCGTTCTGCGAGATCGGTTCAAACAAGACCAGAGCACCCAGTAGCTCATAGTAATGCGGGTCGATTCAGCAGCTGACAGAACTACCATCGAGGGCCATCGACGTCAAGGTCTTCGCATGGAAAAACGACACGACATGATCGTGTGGCTTGTCCATGCGATGAATCTTATTGACCAATTTGCGGACTTACTAAAATACGAACCTCGGTGGAGGAGCTGCGACTGCGAAAGGTGTACCTACTATCGGTCACCAGCGTGGCTCAAGGTGAAGCCGAAGGACTTGACTCCAAAGAAGTTAACGTCAAAGCGGTTCCCTTTTCGTCTGTAAGTACACGAGGATACACCAAGTGTAGCTTGTTGAATGAATCCTTTAGTTTGAATAACACCTTTTTAAATTCAAGTATTTTGTATTTCTGTGTGTCATGCCGAATAATTTTGGTAAATAAAAGCGCCCGATTCAGCCCCAAGTCAAGCAGTACTATGCATGTAGTAGCTACATCGTACTGAATCGGACAGACCATTTCAATTCTCAAGCGTTTCCTAAACCCGTCGAAAAGTAACCAGCTGTATACGGTAATAAGGTGCCTTATTTATGATTTCATTGTAACAGCTATCCTAACCGACTCATAGTTATTGTCCGCAACCTGGCAAAAAGCGTTTCATTCACGGCTTTCCCAGGAACGCGTAGCGGTCTAAGTGGCAGCATTTACGGCCCTTCATCTTGCAATGACGAGACAGCCGCATCAATCACAACGATGCACTTACCAACCCGCCACTTTACAGCGGACAGCCACTGCATTCATTGGGTCGTGTTTGTCGTGCTTGCTGGAGACGCTAATGGTGCCGATTCAGTGGCGCGCGCTGTGAATGCATGCATGAGCAATTAAATCGATACAGCACAGGTGCTGACGCCACATCTTGCATCTATACACCGTACTGATATTCATATCGCTAGCACGACGCAGACCGATGTATAGAAACAACAGTGAGTGTTACTTTGCGCGGCTAGCACGAGAGACCGATGGGTCAAAAGCGAAATTTGAGTGAATGTTCCTCACGGTACTGCTCGTTCCGTCTTTTTTCACGTCATTTTTACAGTAGACATCGCTTTGAAGATACCAGTTTTTGTTGGTAAGCCAATCACGTCGCCGTACGCGAAAATCTATTTATGGTACCTTTCCGCAAGAAATCTTTCATAAACCTTGCATCCTTTATAGACTGGAGGGCCGTCTCTTGGGAGAACTAATCTTTCAAAATCACACTTCAGGTATGCTTTTGGTCTGTTTAACCTAACGTTGGTATGGTGACCCTTCAAACAGGAAATGTATAGGGTGAAGGAAAGGGTTAATCAGTTTGGCATTAAGTGTCCTAGTTCAAGCGCCTTTTCTACAATACTGTGAACAAACCGACGGTTTCAAATGGACAGGAGTATCTTGTGCGAGATTTTACGGTTTTCACTTGAAAGGCACTTTTTACACCGGTTGCAGAAAAGCCGTACATTCCGGTATCGAGATTACCGAGCTTAAGTAATTTCCGCACTTAACCGGAGCTGTGACATTTGGTTCAAACTTCCATCGAAAAAACTGTAAGACAACCCTTACATGTATATAATTGATTTTAGCAAAGGGCTTTTAAAAAGCACTTGGGTATCAAAACCTGAAAAAAATATTGAGCCCACAACACTCCTAAACATTTCGTCATTTCGAGGGCCCAATAATGAAGATAATATTTTTTGGGCGACCACAACTTCTTCGGTTTTAAGAATTCCGTAGCTTATAAGCGCTCAAGAGATAGAGGAGACGCCCCGCTTATGTTTAGAGTGCGTAATTCGATTTTCGCACTGGGGTTCGAAAGTATCATTTTGTTTGCCTGTGGATTTGCCAAAACCGACTCCATTACCAATTTCTACCGGCTTCAGCAACAAATTAGCTTGTCCCAGCCTTTCTAGCTACTCCAGTCATTTTTTAAATATTCGAAGTTTTCTTGTATCTGTTTCTAAGTTTCTTAGAATTTGTAAACCATATTTGTTATTTGATATTTAAGGTCGATAAATTACAATACATGTACCAGCTGTTCTTGGATCTTCTGTCAGATCTGGTATAAATTTCAGAGAAAAATTATCCTGGTATTCCCTCTTAGTCTCTTTAGCTCTCAAAATTCTTATTTCTGGGGGATAGTTATTATCGCCATTATAGTAATGCAGAGATCTCTTCTCAATTAGCCTGTCAGACACCAATTGTCGTCTACTGTACACGTTTATCCGAGCTCGTGTGGCACATTGCCACTTAAAAAGAAGTAGAGAGCTTTAGTTGTTGGAATAGCGCGAAAAAGAAAATCAATGGATGCTCCTTCAGTGGAATACATGTAACGAAGGTTCTCGATGTTCCACTGGAATTTATTAATGAACCATCGGCCTTGACCCTTTTTCAGACAATTGTTGCCCCAAAATCTTGAGCTACCGGTAGTCGAGAAACCATTAATAAGTTCTCTAATATATCCTTCGTTGAACCAGAACTTTTTAGCATACTGGTGTATTTACATGTTACGCAGCATCAGGACTGAAACCAATATTCCCTATCGGAATACTAAGTATTAATAATACAAACGTTTTGGTCCATTTTTTGTGTTTGTTCATTTAATGAAGCAACTTGCAGTTCAAGTCTTGCCTCTCCAGTTCGAACACTAGCATTTTAATTTGCACTGAAGAACTCATTTGTTAAGTGTGAAATACAGGAGCGCTTTAATTTTATATCGACCTGGTGAAGAATCAACGATACTGATACCTATGCTAGCGGCATTGATCTTGATCCTAACACGCGTATTTAGTGCTGAGATCACCAACTATCTTCAGCAGAAGGCTTCATGCGGCACAGCTTTGGCTTTCATGTTGGTTTGCTGGTAAAAACAGAAGTGAATAAGATTGATGTTATCGTTCTTCTAATTATCTTTCCTGTCCTTTGTGCACTACCTGCTCCAACCAACCGTCGCTACCAACCATGCAGGTGTTGTATTATATGGACCAATCACAGGACGGTTCACTACTGAACCGGTCCAACGGCCCGAACCAAGCATGAGCGGTGCACTGCTCAACACTCCCACTCACCGCTTACTGCACGGTGTCGACCTTTTTCTTGATACCGCTAGCGTTCCGCAAATACTTGAGCGTCTTGGTGCCAAGCCCCTTTGTGGGCATGTCCGCGAGGTGGTGCTTAGTGTCCTCGTAGTCGATCTTGACCGTTCATTTCGCTACACTTTCCCTCGTGAAGTGGTGCTTGATGTAGACATGCTTAGTTGTGGCATGATAGCCAGCGTTCAGGGCCAGTGCTATCGCCCCTTGGTTGTCTTCCCGGATCTGCGTAGCCTCTTCCTGGTCCTTTCCCATGTCCTTCAACATCGCGCGCGTCCACCGTACTTCTTGCGTGCACAGGCTCAATGTCATGAACTCAGCTTCTGCAGAACTCAGCGCTACCGTTCTCTGAAACTTCGACTTAAAAACCACTGGGTCGTTCCCGATCATCACCATCACACCTGACACGGAACGCCTATCATCGATATTGCTCCCCCAGTCAGCGTCCGTGAAAGCTTCAACCGTGACCTCGCCCGATTCTCCGTTGTACACGATCCCAAGTGTGCGTGTCGTCTTCAAGTACCGAAGCACACGTATCACAGCTCGCCAGTGCGGTAGACTAGGGTTTTCGCGGAATCGCGACAGCTGCGTCACCACGTAGACAATATCCGGCCAAGTACACGTCGTAATGTACATCAGACATCCGATTAGGGAGCGGTACGGTATTGCCTGCATCTCCGTACACTCCGTCTTCGTTCCTGGTGACTGCTCCTTCGACAACTCGAGATTGGAAGCACAAGGGTTGTCGGTACCCTTAGCGTTTTGCTGCCCGAACCGTTCCGTTACGTCGTCGATGTACCGCGTCTGCTTGATCGTCAGTGTTCCGGCGCTCTTGTCGTTGTCAATCTCCATCCCCAAGATAAACTTCGCGTCGCCAAGCTCTTTCATCTTGAAAGCGTTCTTGAGGGCCTCTTTGACTTCACAGATCTCATCGCGGGTCTTGGCAGCGATGATCATGTCGTCCACATAGAGACAAACATAGATGTAACCTTTCTTGGAATGCTTCACGTACACACACTGATCTGCACCGCAACTATTGAAACCGTTCTTCATGAAGACTCTGTGAATGGTTTTGTTCCAGGCGCTCGCAGCCTGCTTCAGCCCATAGATGGCCTTGTTCAGCAAACAGACGTGATCTTGGGCGTTCTTAATGCCGAACGGTATCTCCATATAGACACGGGTCTTCAGCTCACTGTTCCGGAGCGCTGTGTCTGCATCCAACCGTTCCATCTCGTATGCGTCCGCAACACACACAGCCAAGCCTATACGGATTGAGTTCATGTTCGCCACAGGGGAGTACGTCTCGAAAAAGTCAACTCCGTACTTAAACCCCATAGTCACCAACCGTGCCTTGTAACGAATCCCTCGACCGTTCACATCAAGCTTCTTGGCAAACACCCAGCGACACCCAATGGCACGGACCGTTTTTCGCGGTACAAGTGTCCAAGTACCGTTCTTCTTGTGCGATAGAAGTTCTGCCTCCATCGCCTTCCGCCACTCGGCTGCTTCATTGCTTGCAACTGCTTCAGCGTACGAGTTCGGCGTGTCAGGCACACCGTTGATCCTTGCCGCATACCCCAACACTGCTTCTGCAAGTAGGCCACCTTCGTCGATTCTTGGACGCTTAGGTGTTGGTGGACCGTCACTTCCTTCCGACTTCCGTTCCCCATCAAGCTCCAGACCGTCCTTCAAAAGAAACACTGGCTCTCGAGAACGCCTTGAGCGTTCTACTTCCGGACGGAATACTAAGCGAGCCTCGTGGAACGGTTGCGGGTCATAGTACTATGCCAGTTCCAGTCCAGTGGAGGTCTCACCTTCCAGTGGCAGTGATTGTTGTACACTGATATCCTGATCCGGTTCCACGTTGTCTAATTCGATTTCTTGAACGGGTTCTTCGACATCTTCTATAGGTTCATCCACTACGGGACGCTCAACCGTAATTGGGGTCACTGCTACATCAGTGTCCTTGGTCACGTGAATGACCGTTCCTTGTCCCGAACGGGGTGTATCGTATATACCGTTTACGTCACGTTCATCAAGCTTGGCTGACCGTGCCACCTTGACCTTGGACGCTTCCAAGTCGTAGACACGGTACCCCTTTGTGTTCTCTGCGTTTCCGAGAGCCACACACTTGAAACGCTTCGGATCAAGCTTTGTTCTCTTTGCGTTGTCGATGTGAGAGTACCCATGAGACCCGAACACACGCACGTGTTCCATCCGTGGCTTCTCCTTGAACCCCACCTCGTACGGGTTCATGTTTGACCGCTCCGTGTTCACCGAACGGTTAATCAGGTACGCTGCGGTACTCACAGCCTCTGCCCACCATGTCGGCGACACACCCTTGTAGTGCAGCATGCTTCGTGCCTTTTCCATGATCGTACGGTTCATCCGTTCAGCCACACTGTTCTGCTGAGGGCTGTATGGCACAGTACGCTGATGCATGATACCGTTTCGAGCCCATAGCTGCGTAACCTTCTTGTTCACATACTCCGTTCCGTTGTCAGAGCGAAGACACTTGATCCGTTCCCCCCATTGGTTCTCACAGAGCGCTTTGAACTCGGCCAGCTTAGTGGCGACTTCGCTGTTGTTCTTCATGAAGTACACCACCACGACCCGTGAGAAATCATCCACAAATGGCAGCACATACCGTGCTTCACATTTGGAGACCGTTCGCATAGGCCCCATTACATCCGTGTGGACTAACGCCAGCATACGTGCTGTCTTGCGCGTTGACCGTGCCGGGAACGGTGTCACAGTCTGCTTCCCCTTCATGCATCCACCGCATAAAGGCTTGATGCTACGGCTCACGACTGGCACTCCGTTCGTGGCAGACTGAGTCTTGGTCATACCGTTCTCGCTGGGATGCCCCATACGAGCGTGCCAAAGCTCCCACTGGCTGTCAACCCCGGCGTATTTCACGAACCGTGCTTTTTCTTGTTCACAGTCAAGCACGTACGCCTTGTCAACCTTCTTGCCCAGTACCACAGCACTGTTCTTGCCCCAGATGACACACGAGGAACGCTGGAACGCCACACTAAAACCGCGTTCCGCAAGCTTCCCAACCGACAGCAACCGTCTGCCAAGTCCTGGGATGTACAGCACTTCCACCATCTCGATGCACTTGCTATCCATACCAGTCAACTTGACAGTTCCTCTGCCTGCGACCTGCAACTTCTTCCCATCTCCAATTGTCACATCGATGCCCGAGACCATTCCCTCATAGTCGAACAGATCTTCACGGTACGGTGTCATGTGGGAGGTCGCACCGCTATCGATTAGCCATCCAGCGAACCGTTCTTCGCCCACAGCAAATACCGCGTCATCTTCAGCACCGTTGCTCCTTCCCGGACAGGCCCGCTTCACGTGACCAACTCGATTACACTTGAAACACTTGCCCTTGAAGCTACCACCGTTCTTCCTTGGACTGTTCCCCTTTCGACCGCTACTTCGGCCGCCCTTGAACCGTCCACCGCTACCGCTCACAGGAAACGCTTTCTCCGTCGTCTCCTTCTTTTGCAGCCGCTCGTGCTCCTTCAACAACTTCTCCTTGACCTCAATGAGCGTGATATCCTTAGCGTTCTCCACAATAGACGCAATCAGCTCATACTCCGTCGGAAGGCTGCTCAGCAGTACAACTAGCTGTCTTGAGTCGTCGACCGGCTCTCCTAGCGTCTGGAGACCAACAATAAGTTCGTCGAAAGCGTCCAAATGCTTGGACATGGTCGAACCGTTCTCCATCTTGAACTCATGGAGACGGCGTGTCATTTCGCCGCGGTTGTGCAGAGTGGTACGGTAGTAGAACTCACGCAGAGTGTTCCAAGCGTGCATAGCAGTCGTCGCAGACCGTATCCTTGTCTGGTGTTGCAGATTGATGCCTTGGGCGATGATCCCCAGTGCCTTAGCGTCGTTGATGAGCCACGCTTCAGTCACCTCCGCTTCCTTCTTGACGACTTGGACGTGCGCCAGCAATTCCTTGCGCGCCAACGTCATGCGCATATTAAACTCCCAGTGGAAGTAGTTTCCACTACCCAGGAGGGCTTCAGCTCGCTTGGACGTCATGGTAGAATGAAGGTGGTGGGGGCGTGCTTGGTAGAGCGTGCGGCTGTTAACCTGTTGGTTTGCAGGTAAAAACCGAAGTGAATAAGATTGATGTTATCGTTCTTCTACTTGTAGCATCCAATTTCTGTATGGCTGTAAGCTGGTGCGATGCTCGATACCGAGACCCTGATCGTACGACTTTTTGCCCTGCCCAATCCGCTTCACTATGCGTCTGTAGCGCATGAATCTACAACCAATGCCACTGCTGTTGCTGGTGATAAATACCAGACGTGCGAATCAATGAGCATCGGCAATGAGCGCACTGGTCAGTATGAACACGCAGGTGAGATACTGAGTCTCTCCATGGATGGCGGCCCGGGCGGCCGACGCTCTAATGACCGTCAGCGCCAATTACAACTGGCTTATTTTCGGAAGCCATCGCCAAGCCCGATGTGGCTGGCTGGTCAACCTAACGCGAAGGCTACGCAAACGACGTACGCGGTGCTGCCCATGACTCTCACAAGCATATATTGAACTCATCGTACGCTTAAGTCGAGTTGGTGGCAAGCGTACCCTACCGTCCCGTTAGTGTTTCCGGGGTCCGCGGTGCTGTCGAGTAGCTTTACAGCGCCGACCTTGTTGGACGTGGCGACGGCCTCGACGGATATCATGGCGCCGATGTCGTCGCTGATTTGCAAAACCCGTTAGCGTCGATGGGGCCGTTCGCGTGTATCTCGGGATTTTTGGCGGCGGCCTGCGTGGAAGCGTGCAATGTGTGCACGTCTCATACGCCATGTATGTGTCGTTCTCCGTGCAGTCGTCGTACCGCACAGAAGTCAACACGAGCGATCGGCTTGGTGTCACAATGCCACGCTTCGCTCAACCCAACAAAAGTGTACCCACGTCCATGATGCTACACCTACTAACTCAATAGCATGCAGTCCGGGAGTTCCCGTCAACAAGATCAAAACCGATCCCAGTATTCTGTTGACAGCGATTACGGGTATATGGACGTCATTATGACGTATTGAACCGAGCTAAAAAGCGTCACCAGCCTTCTCCGCATAGCTGTTGGTGAATTTCCCAGATGCGACTCCCCGCTCCGCCATAGTAGCTGCACATGAGCTGATTTGCTTCGTTGGTACGACGACCATCACGAAACGTTGGTAGCTATGCGAGTGCATGACGGTTCTTACGACCGATCCGAGGACCATTGGCGCGCTGTTGAAGCTGCGAGGACAGCGATATATAGACTAGAGCGTAGGAGACGGTTGTGTTCAAGTTGTATTAGATACGGTAGCTAAGCTATTATTTAAGTACAGTTTTGATTTGATACAAGCACTTATCTTCTGTTGAAGTACCATCTTTTGTAACGTTCAAGCTCGTGGTATCGATCTGGCTCAGTATACATGAAGCTGGTACCGATACGTATGCGTACCCTTCAAATTAAGCTGCCGACCGCGTAGAACGATCCACTAAGCTCAAATCAATACATACCAAACCCATATATTTGGGTCCAAATTGAAGTAGCATCCTTTTGGACCAGCTTTCCACACCCCAGTTCTTAAATCTCCGTTTAGAACGCAGATGCTTCATTCCCCTTTCTGATAGTTAAGCTGTTGAGGTACACAAAAAGGCCGCAGATTATGAATAATACTCCACTCACAATGATGACAGCTGCCAGGCCCGGGAATGACCCTTGCATCAAACGGGAAAGGCATTTACAAAGCGAAACGTGAGGAGCCGGTATGAAATGTACTCAATTTGAATTTATTTCGATCTAATCCTTGACGCATTCGTTTTTTAGATACTATCACACTTCAGTGCTGGTGATAATGTCGAATTTGACTCGACATATCCTGTGTTCGTTAACACACGCGGGCGAGTAAGTAGTCAGTGTGATCAAGATAGCTATGTCGTGTTTTGATCGATCATGATAGAAAGTCGAGCTGAAATTTAGATCCACTGCAGATGTAGACGATTTTGTAGCCGCACTCCCTGTTAAAGAAATGCGAGATATTGACAAGAACCTCACGCTCCGCGGAGAGAAATATCTTCATGATTACCTGTGGATGACGAGGTGGCTAATGACGTGTATGGAGCTATCGGAGGTACGTCGTATATAAATGTTTAGCTTTATATATCACTGATTACGCTTCCGTTGGTGCTTTAGATTACCCGCTGGGACATTTGTGCTCGCATCCAATTTTTGAATGACTTCGTTCTGCGAGATCGGTTCAAACAAGACCAGAGCACCCAGTAGCTCATAGTAATGCGGGTCGATTCAGCAGCTGACAGAACTACCATCGAGGGCCATCGACGTCAAGGTCTTCGCATGGAAAAACGACACGACATGATCGTGTGGCTTGTCCATGCGATGAATCTTATTGACCAATTTGCGGACTTACTAAAATACGAACCTCGGTGGAGGAGCTGCGACTGCGAAAGGTGTACCTACTATCGGTCACCAGCGTGGCTCAAGGTGAAGCCGAAGGACTTGACTCCAAAGAAGTTAACGTCAAAGCGGTTCCCTTTTCGTCTGTAAGTACACGAGGATACACCAAGTGTAGCTTGTTGAATGAATCCTTAAGTTTGAATAACACCTTTTTAAATTCAAGTATTTTGTATTTCTGTGTGTCATGCCGAATAATTTTGGTAAATAAAAGCGCCCGATTCAGCCCCAAGTCAAGCAGTACTATGCATGTAGTAGCTACATCGTACTGAATCGGACAGACCATTTCAACTCTCAAGTGTTTCCTAAACCCGTTAAAAAGTAACCAGCTGTATACGGTAATAAGGTGCCTTATTTATGATTTCATTGTAACAGCTATCCTAACCGACTCACAGTTATTGTGCGCAACCTGGCAAAAAGCGTCCCATTCACGGCTTTCCCAGGAACGCGTTGCGGTCTAAGTGGCAGCATTTACGGCCCTTCATCTTGCAATGACGAGACAGCCGCATCAATCACAACGATGCACTTACCAACCCGCCACTTTACAGCAGACAGCCACTGCATTCATTGGGTCGTGTTTGTCGTGCTTGCTGGAGATGCTAATGGTGCCGATTCAGTGGCGCGCGCTGTGAATGCATGCATGAGCAATTAAATCGATACAGCACAGGTGCTGACGCCACATCTTGCATCTCTACACCGTACTGATAATTCATATCGCTAGCACGACGCAGACCGATGTATAGAAACAACAGTGAGTGTTACTTTGCGCGGCTAGCACGAGAGACCGATGGGACAAAAGCGAAATTTGAGTGAATGTTCCTCACGGTACTGCTCGTTCCGTCTTTTTTCACGTCATTCTTACAGTAGACATCGCTTTGAAGATACCATTTTTTGTTGGAAAGCCAATCACGTCGCGGTACGCGAAAATCTACCTATGGTACCTTTCCGCAAGAAATCTTTCATAAACCTTGCATCCTTTATAGACTGGAGGTTCGTCTCTTGGCAGAACTATTTTTTTAAAATCACACTTCAGGTATATGATTTTGGTCTTTTTACCATAACGTTTATATGGTGACCCATTAACTCTTCTAGAACGGTATTCTGTATCCTACAGAATAAGCGTTTTGCAGTATTTAATATCCAGAAATGTTGGATGCGCTGTCGAATCTCGCATCTATTATTTTGCATGTGTGCTGATCAGTCGACCGCTCCTAATAGATCTGCGCTGGGTAGATAGCCAGGGATTAGCGTTTTGGCATAGAAAGACGAGTATAAGGTTGAAAATTCGAGGTGACAGCCCACACAAACGCGTGTCAGCCACTCCATCTTTCCCCATTCGAAAAGTTGACCGCTTCTGGAGAGAAGTCGTTCACGCAGCTGTGGTGTGACCTGTGCAAGGAAGGATGGAAGGCTCGTAAGCCCACCGGTATCGCTAAAGGCCACCGCTACGTAAAGCCAGGAATCAAGGGCCGCCTCGATGAATCACGACGCAGATTAGACTTCTTTGAAGGTGGGTGGATGTGATTGTAGCTAAAAATTTACGTTGTACCAATATCAGCTTTGGTCCAGGTGAGAAGGATCTTATGGCGTTTGCTCGTCTCTCAGGCCTCCTGGATCACCAACCTTCCATCGCATCGGTGGGCTCTGTCGTCCGACGACCCATTGGTAAGCAATCAGCTTATGCAGCCATCGGTGTTGACCCCCCATGCGTTCCATCCCCCACGACAAACCAGGGTTCAGTGGCGCTGGCCACAACTGCGAGTAGAGAATTGGTCGAGATTGTTTCTTTGCCGGCTTCTCTCGGTTCAGCACCTGATGATACGCATACGGCGGCGGTTATCACGAAAGTAGTTGAATATCAAGCGACAGAACCAGCGGTATGACAGATGCTACAGAGCAAGGTGATGGAGCAGATGATGTTGTTTAGGATGATACATAATTGCATCCCAAGGAGAATGCGACAGATGAAGAAGAAGGCAAAACGGAGAGCGACGATCTGAACGAGACTGAAAACTTCGTTGATTTGGATATGTTCGACAGCGATAACTTCATGGAGGGTCTCCGAAAGGAGCCGCTGTTTGGCCCGACAGCTGATGACGATGTGAACTTGGTGGATAGCGCTGACTTCCTCGATTCCGATTCAGATGCAGACGATGATGGGATATTGGAAGACAATGAGGTGACTACGTCCTCTCTAGAAGGTGCCAACGATGTTGAAGATGTCCCAATGACTGAAGACGTCTCTGAAGCTGAACTGTTGGGGTTTACGGAAGATGACTTACGTGAAATCGCTGGGAATGGATGGGTGACGTATGACGAAGACCACAGCGGTAAGCCCGGATAGCACAGAATAACTTAAAACGCATATAAACTAAATATGTATATGACATATTTGCAACAATGTAGAGGAGTTTCAAGTTGATGCAGTAGCTCAAGGATATGCAGCCCCATGAGATCGTTCACATCGTCGCATTACGCTTTGCTCGCGCAATAGCACCGATTCGAGATGGACTTGCCAAACATTTGTCTACCGATGAAGATGGTGGCGTTCCACGAGGAACGTTCTCGCGCTTCATGAAGCGTGATCGCTTCGTAACGATCTTAAAGTTTCTTCACTTCAACAACAATGAACAAGGTGGAGTGCTTGTGGATACGGCCTGGGAAGTTCGACCGCTACTGCAAGTTGTTGAGAAAATGTTTCGCCGGGGATATCGCCTCGGAAAAGTAATCTCTTTTGACGAAGGTATGATGGCTAATCGAAGCAAATACAGCCCAATGCGCGTCTTTATGCCAGACAAGCCCCGCAAGTATGGCACCAAATTCTACATGACGTGTTGTGTTGACACCGCGTACTGCTCAAGGTAAGACATGCTATTCTAAATATTACCGAACATCCTATTCTGGAGGATACAGATTAACATGGTGTGTACTTTGATATTCTGTATGTGATATATCTTAGAGTGGAAATCTACTGTGGAGCTGACGAATCGAAGCAGAAGAAGAGAAAAGCACCAACAGATACACTGGGACTTGGCCCAAAAGCTGCCGTAAGGAATATCTCGAAGGTGTTGATGGACCAGCCGAAGAAGCGACTGATTGTTACCGACAGGTTTTTACTCGACCGTATCGCTCAGTCTGAAGCTGCTGGACATGGACTTGTACCACGTCGGGACTACACGGACCGACAGGTTAGGCTGGTGTCCAGTTCACTCCACGCAAAAGAAAAGACCACAGCGCATGCCACGCGGAGCCTACCGTATTGCCCAAGCGCGAGACCACCCCGATCTCGTCGCACTGAGCTGGATGGATTCCAAGCCAGTGAACATGCTCGCTACAGGATGTAGCACGCGTCGCACCAGTGTTCTCCGCACGCAGAAGGATGGAACCCGTACTCCAGTTCCGTGTCCACAGCTGGTCGTGGACTACGCCTCGGTAGGGGTGGAGTTGATGTCCACGACCAGCTACGACTTCACCGCTAGAGTATTCAAAAGTGCATTTCGCTCCGGAAGTATTACAAGCAGCTATACCTGTGTATCGTAGACATGGCCGTTGTCAATGGTTACATTGTTCACTGCATTACAGTTAAGAAAAGAGGGGAGAAGCCACCTACACACGTAGAATACTTGCGCCGCTTGCACGTACAGCTACTGGCGCTGCGTACAATCAACTTCGAGACGCATATCAACGCAGAGGATCTAGTTTCAGGGCCGATGCCCCGCCAACAACACTCGTTAGTGAACATAGACGATTACTACACAAACGGAACGCAGCACAAACGAAGACAATACTTGTGCAAAGTGTGCTCCGCGTACTCCGATGCCAATACCAAGTCATTTGAGGCCAGCTTCTTCTGCCAGGAATGCAGTGACACGTTTGGTGGACGTGTGCCGCTTTGCCGTCAAGTACGGAGCGTCGAAAGCGGTAACTCGCTAACATGTGCGCAGATTTGGCACGACACTTGGAACGATGGTAAGTGCATTCCGCCAGCTCTAAAAAAGAAGATAAGATTCCGTAGGCGTAAAAGCGATAATGAGACTGAGGAATTAGATAACCGTAAGGCTTATAAGATAAGAACACTTACAAGGCGTATAGCGCCTTCGTAGTGGCGCGCGCAGAGAAGAAATTGCCCTGTGCCTCCTCACTAATCCGTTAGTTAGGAGCTGGGCAAATTCTTCCACTGCGCGCGGCCCAGGTTTGGCGCCAAAGATGGGTGGCTGAAACCTAGAGATGGCCACTTCCAGTGATAGTACCGAAAATGACGGGTATTGCTTGGTAGGAGGTTTTGACCGTGTTCTGTTCAATCGGGAGCCAATAGAAAATCGCTATTTGATCTGATGGCGGATACATTGTGGGATCTATGCCTACTTCTGAGGCTTCTTTGCGTTCAATCTGCTCCGTTTATTTACAACAGGCGCGAAAGGGCTCACCACAGCATACTTTTTGCAGGTTTTCTGGCATACTTTAATCAAGGTATTTTCGTATTCTGTAGGATACAGAATAAGAGGCCGTTCTAGAAGGGTTAAACAGGAAATGTATAGGGATAAGGATTGGGTTAATGAGTTTGGCATTAAACAGTGTCCTAGTTCAAGCGCCGTTTCAACAATACTGTGAACAAACCGACGGTTTCAAATGGACAGGGGTATCTTGTGCGAGATTTTTCGCCTTCCGCCGCTTTTACGGTTTTTACTTGAAAGGTACTTTTTACACCGGTTGCATAAAAGCCGTAAATTCCAATATCGAGAATATCGAGCTTAATAATTTTCGCACTTCACCGGAGCTGTGACATTTGGTTCAAACTGTAAGACAACCCTTACATGTATATAATTGATTTTAGCAAAGGGCTTTTTAAAAAAGCACTTGGATATCAAAATCTGAAGAAAAAAAATATTGAGTCCACATCACTCCTAAACATTTCGTCATTTCGAGGGCCCGATAATGAAGATAATATTTTTGGGCGACCACAACTTCTTCAGTTTTATGCATTCCGTAGCTTGTAAGTGCTCAAGAGATAGAGGAGACGCCCCGCTTTCGTTTAGAGTGCATAAATCGATTTTCGTACTTAGGTTCGAAAGTAACATTTTTGTTAATTCACACCGACTCTGCACGGTTCAGTTAACCGGCTGAATGTTCCAGGATGGCCCGTTACAAACCGGTTAATCTGGTGGATGGCCAGCAGCGCTTGACAAAAGGACAACAAGGAGGACAACGCTAGAGTAGAAGTTTAGAGGACAGATCTAATTGACTTTAATCTACTCACTTCGGCATTTACCGCATACAACAACAACAGGTTAACAGCCGCAACCTCAACACGACCGGAACGCTCCACGCAAAAACGCTTAAGACCTTGACGACTACCAAGCGTGCCGAAGCCCTCCTCGGAAGTGGAAACTACCTCCAGTGAGTACATTTTGCGCATGACGCTAGTCAGGAAGGGCTTGCTTGCGCATATTCAAGTCGTCAAGCCTGAGAGCGAGATCACAGAAGCGTGGCTCGTCAACGATGCCAAGGCGCTTAATATCATCGCCCAGAGTGTGGAGCACCAGCACCAGACCAAGATCCGGTCGGCGACGCGTTCCATGGAAGCATGGGAAACGCTCCGCGAGTTCTACAATCGCATCACGCTCCACAACCGCGTGACGATGACGCGTCGACTGCACGAGTTCAAGATGGAGAGCGGACCGTCTATGACCGAGCATCTGGATGCGTTCGATGAGCTGATCGTCGGTTTGCAGACGCTGGGAGAACCCATGGACGAGGCACGTCAGCTGGTGGTACTGCTGAGCAGCCTCCCCGCCGAATATGAGCTCATATCGTCTATCGTGGAGAACGCCAAGGGTGTGACGCTTATCGAGGCCAATGAGAAGCTGTTGAAGGAGTATGAGCGACTCGAGAAGAAGGAAACCACGAAGAAGGCGTTCCAAATGAATGGGAACGCAGGCAAGGTCCGAAATGGCCGAGAGAACGGTCGGAAGTGGACCGCTCCGAAGCGGAACGTTGGTTTCAAGGGCAAGTGCTTCAACTGTGACCACGTGGGCCACATGAAGCGGGACTGTCCTGCTACGAAGAAGGGTAGCCAAGACGATGCAGTGTTTGCAGTTGGTGGGGAACGCTCGGCCGGGTGGCTGATTGATAGCGGTGCGACGTCGCACATGACCCCTCACCGGAACGACCTGTTTGAGTACAAGTCGCTGGACACTAACATGGAGGTGACGATTGCGGACGGCAAGAAGCTGCACGTCGCAGGAACTGGAACGGTCTAGTTGACTGGTTTGAACGGTAGACGCATCCGTATGGTGGACGTGCTCCACATCCCCGAGCTCGATAGACGCCTATTGTCAGTCGGGAAGCTCGCGGAACGCGGTAAGAGTGTGGAGTTCCAGCGTTCCAGTTGTGTAATTTGGGGACGGAACGCTGCAATAGCGTCCGGGAAGAAAATCGGTAAGGCATTCCTGTTGGACTGTCAGCAGGAGGATGCCCGTTTCGTGGAATAGTGGGAGCTTTGGCACGCTTACATGGGTCACCCCAACAAGGACGCACCGCCAAAGACCCAGCGTTCCACGACCGGTATCCCGCCAGTAAAAAGGGGGTGCAAGACTCTGTGCGGTGGATGCATGAAGAGAAAGCAGACCGTGACGGCGATCCCGTCACGATCACTGACGAAGACAGCGAGTGTGTTGGAAATAGTATACACGGACGTTATGGGACCAACGAGAACGCTCTCAAAGGGGGGAGCCAAGTACGTGCTGACCTTTGTAGACGTCTACTCAAGATATGTCGTGACATTCTTCATGAAGCACAAGCGTGAGGTGGGCAGCAAGCTGAAGGAGTTCAAGGCGCTGTATGAAAATCAGTGGGGGGAACGATTGAAGTGCCTGCGTTCCGATAATGGTACGGAGTTTGTAAACAAGACGGTATTGGAACTCTGTCAGCGGAATGGCATCGTTCATCAACGCACCATTCCATACAGCCCTCAGCAGAACGCATGAACCGTCCCATCATGGAGAAGGCACGAAGCATGCTACACTACAAGTCTATGTCGACGGAGTGGTGAGCTGAAGCGGTGAGTACTGCAGTGTACCTTATCAACCGTTCCACGAACACATCCAACTCGGATGTCACGCCATATGAGTTGATGCTCCTAGTGAAGCCACGGATGGAACACCTACGCGTGTTTCGATCACAAGGGTACGCTCACGTGGATGCCGTGAAGAGAACGAAGTTGAAACCCAGAGCTTCAGGTGCGCGTTCCTCGGATACGCAGAGAACTTAAAAGAGTATCGTGTCTACGACTTGGATGCATCCAAGGTCAAGCTGTCACGATCGGTAAAGCTGGACGAGCGTGAGGTGGGCGGTATTTATGACACGCCGTCGCCCAGCTTCTGGAGCAATCATCCATGTGACAAGGAGCGATGACGATACCGTGGTTCCAGCTCCAGAAGTGGAATGACAGTCTGTTCAAGATGAACCGATGGAAGAAGCGGAAGAACCTGCTCAAGACATTGAGATGGACGATGTTGAGCCGGAACGGAACGCAGAGCTACCACAGCTACCCGCACCGGAGGAGCGCCGGTCGAGTGGACTGGAACTGGCAACGTACCGCTGACAACCTCCTGCGTTCCAAGAGGACCGAATAATCTTCCATACTGCAACAGAACGCTCAACCCGACCTCGGGAACCGGTGTTTCTGCTTGGGAACGGCTACGATGACGATATGGAACGTCAGTCTGAACGAGGTAGTGATGGACCGCCGTCTCCTAAGCGTCCTAGGATCGATGAAAACTGTTAACTCGCAGAGGCAGTGTTGGCATATGCGGCCAGCATCGGAGGTGTCCCGGATACGCCGAACACGTACGCAGAAGTTATCGTCATGATAAAGCAGCTGAAAGGCGTCGGGCGATGAAGGCTGCGTTACACTCTCATTCCCAGAACGGAACGTAGACGTCGGTTCCATGTGGAATGCCTACGCGTTTTATTGGATGTCGCTGGGTGTTCACCAAGAAGCGTGACGAGAACGGTCGTGTTATCCGTTACAAGGCACGCCTAGTAGCTCAAGGGTTCAAGCAGAAGTTTGGAATCGTTTATTTTTTTAGACGTACTCTCCTGTTGCAAACATGAACTCGATTCGAGTTGTACTCGCTGTGTGTGTGTGGCATGTGACTACGTTATGGAGAAACTGGATGTCGACACAGCGTTCCTAAACAGTAAATTGGTGGATTTGGTCTACATGGGACGTCCCACTTGGTCTCGAGAACCCTGAAGGCAAGAAGCTCAAGCTTCTAAAGGCCAAATATGGTTTGAAACAAGCTGCAAGTGCATGGAACAAGACCATCCATCGTGTGTTCCTGCGGAACGGTTTCAGGAGTTATGGAGCCAACCAGTGTGTCTACGTCAAGCGTTCCAGGGACGCATTCGTGTACGTATGCCTGTATGTGGACGACATGATCATTGCGGCGAAGACACGCGAAGTGATTCGCGAAGTAAAGGACGCTCTGAAGAGTGCCTTCAAAATAAAGAGTTTGGCGAGGCAAAGTTCATCCTGGGGATGGCGATTGATCATGATAAGGCAGCTGGAACGCTGATGATCAAGCAAACTCGGTCTATTGACGATATTGTAGCGCGCTTCAACCAACGGAACGCCAAGATGTTGGATAACCCATGCGCGTCAAACATGAAGCTGTCAAAGATGATGTCGCCAGCCACGGAGAAGGAGCGACGTGAAATGCAGTCAAGACCGTACCGGTCCTTCATCGGATGCCGGATGTACATCACAACATGCACTCGACCGGACATTGCGTTCGTTGTAACGCAGTTGTCACGCTTCCTGGAGAATCCTGGAACGCAACACTGGAAGGCAGCGATACGGGTCCTGCAGTACTGGAAGACAGCTCGGCAGCACGGTATCGTCTACCAAAGTGTACCGCAAGGTGTCAAGGCAGAGGCGTCCGCGGACGCAGACTGGGGAAGCAGCATTGACGACAGGCATTCCGTATCAGGTGTCATGGTCATGATTGGGAACGCTCCGGCTGTGTTCAAGTCCAAGTACCAGCGAACGGCTGCACTCAGCTCAGCGGAAGCAGAGTACATGGCTCTGAGTCTGTGTACGCAAGAGGTACTGTGGACACGTGCTATTCTCAAGGACATGGGTCACCAGCAAGTGGGAGCGACGCAGGTCTGGGAGGACAATCAAGGTGCTATCGCACTTGCAAGTAACGCTGGGTATCACGTTAGGACCAAGCACGTGGATATCCGACATCACTTCATTCGGGAGAATGTGGAACGCTCTACGATCAAGGTGGACTACGTCGACACGAAGCGCCAGCTTGCGGACATGATGACGAAGGCGCTTGGAACGAAGTCGCTAGCGTCCTTCGCGAGGCAAGCGGGATCAAGAAGAGGAACGCCGCGATCCTTAACGAAGACGAACGCCGTGCAATAGCGGTGAGTGGGAGTGTTAATTCACACTGACCCTGCACGGTTCAGTTAACCGGCTGAACGTTCCAGGATGGACCGTTTCAAACCGGTTAATCTGGTGGGAGGCCAGGGGCGCTTGACAAGAGGACAACAAGGAGGACAACGCTAGAGTAGCAGTTTAGAGGACAGATTTAATTGACTTTAATCTACTCACTTCAGCATTTACCGTTAACAACAAACATTTTTTTGTTTGACTGTGGATTTGCTAAACCCGACTCCATTACCAATTTCTACCGGCTTCAACAACAAATTAGCTTGTCCCAGCCTTTTTAGCTACTCCAGTCATTTTTTTTGTTTTTCGAAGTTTTTCTTGTATCTGTTTCTAAGTTTCTTAGAATTTGTAAACCATATTTGTTATTTGATATTTAAGGTCGATAAATTACAATACATGTACCAGCTGTTCTTGGATCTTCTGTCAGATCTGGTATAAATTTCAGAGAAAAATTATCCTGGTATTCCCTCTTAGTCTCTTTAGCTCTCGAAATTCTAATTTCTGGGGGATAGTTATTATCGCCATTATAGTTAAGCAGATATCTCTTTTCAATTAGCCTGTCAGACACCAATTGTCGTCTACTGTACACGTTTATCCGAGCTCGTGTGGCACATTGCCAATGAAAAAGAAATGGAGAGCTTTAGTTGTTGGAATAGCGCGAAAAAGAAAATCAATGGATGCCCCTTCAGTGGAATACGTGTAACGAAGGTTCTCGATGTTCCACTGGAATTTATTAATGAACCATCGGCCTTGACCCTTTTTCAGACAATTGTTGCCCCAAAATCTTGAGCTACCGGTAGTCGAGAAACCATTAATAAGTTCTCTAATATATCCTTCGTTGAACCAGAACTTTTTCGCATACTGGTGTATTTACATGTTACGCAGCATCAGGACTGAAACCAATATTCCCTATCGGAATACTAAGTATTAATAATACAAACGTTTTGGTCCATTTTTTGTGTTTGTTCATTTAATGAAGCAACTTGCAGTTCAAGTCTTGCCTCTCCAGTTCGAACACTAGCATTTTAATTTGCACTGAAGAATTCATTAGTTAAGTGTGAAATACAGGAGCACTTTAATTTCATATCGACCTGGTGAAGAATCAACGATACTGATACCTATGCTAGCGGCATTGATCTGGATCCTAACACGCGTATTTAGTGCTGAGATCACCAACTATCTTCAGCAGAAGGCTTCATGCGACACAGCTTTGGCTTTCATGAGCTGGCAGCTACTACTTCAGTACCTCTCTGTGGTCCTTCTAGTGTCCATACATGTTATACATCAAATTTATCGTCCGTTTAATTCATTGTTTTTTAAGTGTTGAACTTTGGTCCATGCACGAAAAGGGGGATGTACGTTAAAGTACTCATAGAACCGCAAGTAGTTGATGTAGATGCGATATTCATATCGCCAATGCATGTTGACGAGATAACGTTGAGCTTGTTGTACATCATCGCTGGGGTTCGCTTATTCGGACTGTCCAGTACAGAGGTCGGACGTAGTTGTTGTTTGGCCTTCGATTTTTCGGTTGATTTTTTAGTAATGTAACCCACCATTCCTTCTCGAGTCCATTATCTCTTTCATGCGTATAGATCGTGTCATCTTTTGTCACCAGTCTTTTGATCGCTATCCACGGTCGCGAGTATAATTTCCCTCTCTTCGTCAGTGGCCGAGGTCTTGTGCGCTTCAGCAGTGGTAGAATCGCTTCGTAGAAGTCTATACAATGTATAGACTTCTACGAAGCGATTCTGACGTGTCATGTCAATGACCATGGCTGCCATGATGGCACTGTCATGGTGGCCGGCTGGGAATAAAGGTACAGCGTCGATCGAGGCATCGTCGGCAAAGCTCGTCTGCTCTGTAGCGGTATCCGCAATGGCCGAGGTTGTATCGCAGATCGTTATGACGAGTAGTGTAATAACAAGAGGTCTACGTATATAGTCTGCGAGACACATCTCTGATGCCCATTAGAGCTCGCGTATTACTGTACATGTAGTAGCTGCGAGTAGAGAGAGCCGGCACATTACACCGGCAGTTTTTTTTCAAAGCCTTTTTTCACAAGGAGAGTAGGTTTAACCGCGCCAGGTCAACGAGCCGACCGCTTGGCCAATCGAGAGCGTGGGGACGCGCTCAATGCCATTGAGTGTGTCCTCACGCTCTCGACTGGTTATTGAGTCAATGCGTCTCAAGTAGGTTTCAAGTCCTCTAAACGGATGGCAACCTCTCGACCCGCTGAGCGAGAGGACGCATCCGATGCAGATTTCAAGTTCTCGCTATTCGAATCGCATGGGATAGGTCTTTTTTGTGGCACCGCCTTCGTTTCCCGCTTAGGCCTTTTCTCTCATTCGAGAATCTGGAAAGATGGTTATAATGTGGACCACATCCCACGTCCTTTCTCTGCTATTCATCAGAAAAGTGTATGCTTCGAGGCATAAGTGTTCGGTCGTGTCAAATTATGTCTACCGTTCTCCGAAAAATGTCTAGTGCGGGTTGGAAAAATAGTGCGAGAGCTCTCGCACCAGACTCGAATCTGCCGCCTCAAGGAAAGATGGTGAAACTCTTGTGTGCTGTGGTGGGTGTGGCGGAAAGCGTGTTGTCGGTGCGAGTGGACGAGAGCGACTCGGTGGCTGACTTGAAAAAGGTTGGTCAGTG